>NC_091283.1:376980034-377280803 GCF_032444005.1 Ranitomeya imitator
CACCAGTAGACCGGACCCGCACTTCCATGTAGCCCATACAGCCGGACTAGCTGTATGTTGTGTTTTTTATAAATCCATAATTGTTTTTTCTTTATAAGGCATAAGCTGATTTTTGCGGAGGGTCTGACTGCTGCTGCCACCACTGATGGGACAGGCTGTGACATTTTCCAGAAGAATAATGTATCTCTGTAATGTTAGGCAATATTCACATTTTTATTTTTTTGTACTAATGGTTTACAAAATTCTGACGACCTGTGACAGAGCTGGAATGAATGTGTTGCATGGATTTGTCTTGCTCCATCAATTAAGTAATGTTCTCCTCAGACCTCCTGGATCAGACCTAAATCACAGGACAATAAAACCTCACCCTCCTCATCTATGAACTGCTGCAATATTTCTGGCCACAACTGTTTCCCCCTCCCATATTGATAGTTCTGCATCACTTGTCTTACTTATGGCCAGTTCTGTATAATATGTGACTCTTCACATTTTATCTCACTTTTGTTAGCATAAAAATCAGATGAGGGCAATCCTGTAAATGTCGGCTGCCCTCGGAGCAATGTTCTTCTATCAGGCCGGGCAGATCTGTATTCAGCTGCAATGTGACTGAGATCAGATGGGTGTGAGCAGAAAACATAGGATGCCATACGGCCCATCAGTGCGACATTTATAAAGATACAATTCTGTAATATGGAAAACTGGAAATTGGTCCTGTAAGATGAAAAAACCTGGGCGAGCTCAGCAATGAGAAGTGGGAACAAATCATCCCGTTCTCCTGGATGAGTGTGGGAGCGCTTTCTGTATCCACTGCTGTCGGCGTCCTCCTCTACTGAGCCTGATAGAGACCGGAGGAGACGCCGGCTACAATCATTGTTACACTTCTCCTTTAAAAGGTTATCGACCACTGATGATTCTCAAATTTTAATATTTTACTGTTTTTTTTTTAAAGAAAAATGTAGACAGTTACCGTATCCTGTTCATTTACCACCCTTGTGCAGCATGCTGTAATAACCTGATGCACGCTGCGAGTAATGAAGCATGGTTCAGAGTGCCCTAATTCAGCCTCTTCTCTACTGGGAATTATTGTTGGGGGGGAACATGAGGAGAGCATCAAATGAAGGTCGTGGTGGAGGTGACATGGTTGATCTGTGCCCGTTACGTGTCTACATGAAACACGTTCCTCTGGTGCATGCAGTCCACGGGATGTTGTGCACCATATCCTAGGCACGAGCACAGCTGGATGGATAGTGAGGCAAGAACATGTGCAGACGGTGTTAGATTGGATGGCTGAGAGCGCCTGCAGTTCCTTCCACTGGGTCCACTGCTGAAAGCGCAGAGTTTTCACCTGAGGACCGTGGGCATCTTTCTACCACCTCACCCCCTTGCAAATCGGCCAAGCAGTATCAGTCCAAAGTCAGGAACCAGTCTCTTCTGATTTTTTTTTTTTTTTTTAACATTTTCTTAACCTGAGCACCACCTGCATCTGAGTTCTAAGTACGAGCTGCAGTAGAGTGGACACCTTAAAAAACATGACAGATGTGAGCTTTCCTCCTGCTCCCTCTTCTGCTGCGGTCTTGACCTCTTCATCCAGCTCACGAACAACAGCCTACCCGCAAAGACAAGATGTGACAGCACCACCACCAGCAGTGTCACCAAGCATCTCCACCCTGTCCCATGGAAGTGTTCATCTCTCCATCACCCAAACCCCATAAAGAGGAAATACCCCACTACCTGCCCACAGGCCCTGGTCCTGAATAAAAGCATTTACCAATTCCTGGCCTTTGGATCGCTGCCATTCCAGCTGATGGAGAAAAGCAATTTAAAAAAAAAATGATGGTGGTGGCTGTTGCGAAGTATGTGGTTCCCATCCAACACTAATGTTTCAAGTTGGCCATCCCTGCCCAGCACACACATGATGCAACCAAAATCAGGTGTGCACTGTGCAACGCCATCAGTGGCAAGGTCCAGATAAGTACCGATACGTAGACCAGTAAGCATGGGCAGGGACGTCACTTCTCCCTATCTGCACACTGGGTAAATGAGGAGGCTGGGACAGGAGGAAGGCGTTCTAGCACATGTCCTACATCTATGGTTGGTCATTCCTCTGCCCATGTGGCCTCCTACTCCGCTTACTCCATCACCTAGCAGTAAGACTTGCACCAGCAACTTCAACACAGCCAGGGGGAAAAGACAGTAGGCTGTTCTCAAACTCATCATTTTGGGGGACAAGTTCCATACTGCACAAGAGCTGTGGACAAGGCAAAAACAAGACTGATGAGTGGTTGGTGCCGCTGGACCTAAATCCAGGCCTGGTGGTGTGCGATAACGGGCGAAATCTTGTAGCAGCTCTAGGCCTAGCTGGTTTGAC
Organism: Ranitomeya imitator; assembly: GCF_032444005.1. Taxonomy (NCBI): domain Eukaryota; kingdom Metazoa; phylum Chordata; class Amphibia; order Anura; family Dendrobatidae; genus Ranitomeya; species Ranitomeya imitator. Next base: position 376,982,403 of record NC_091283.1, read on the forward strand.
CACATCCCTTGCCTGGCACATGTGTCAAGTTTAGTGGTGCAAATCTTTCTTAAAAATTACCCATATGTGAGAGGTCGTCTGTGCACGATTATGGCGTTCACACCCTGCAGCTGCTCGACGTTCTGCGCTGCAGCGTCACTTCTGCCTTCTCGCTCAGCGCCTCATTTGTGACATATCAACAAGGTGGAACTCAAAAGTTGAATACGCTGTAGAGGCTGTGTGAGCAGAAGCAATACTGGAGTTTCAGCTGCAGCACGCACGGGCGAATTGCTCAGTGGAACAACACTGCACCATGTCGTGAACACAACAGGGTGGCACTGAAAGTAGCTCACGGGCATCACTGGAGCATGGCAGGGAGGACATAGACCATACACCTCCCACAGAGGACAGTTTGTCTTTGCCTCTGGGCAGCCTGGCATGAATTATTATTATTTATATAGCATCATTAATTCCATGGTGCTGTACATGAGAAAGGGGTTACATACCGGGTTATAGATATCATTTACAATGACAGACCGGTGCAGAGGGGAGAGGACCCTGTCCTTGCGGATTTACATTCTATGGGATAATGGGGAAGGGAGAGAAGGTCGGGGGTGCAGCAGCTCTGGTGGTGGTGAGGCGGCAGAATGGTTATTGCAGGCTGTAGGCTTTCCTGAAGAGATGGGTTTTCAGGTTCCGTCTGAAGGATCCGAGGGTAGTGGATAATCGGATGTGTTGAGGCGTTGAATTCCAGAGGATGGGGGATATTCGGGAGAAATCTTGGAGGCGGTTGTGTGAGGAATGAATAAGTGTGGAGGAGAGTAGGAGGTCTTGGTAGGATCAAAGATTAAGTGAGGGAAGATATTGGGAGATTAGTTCAGAGATATAGGGAGGGGACGGGTTGTGGATGGCTTTGTAGATTAGTGTTAGTAGTTTGAACTGGATTCGTTGGGGAATTGGGAGCCAGTGGAGGGGTTTGCGGAGGGGAGGAGAGAGGTGGATTTGCCGGGCAGCAGAGTTGAGGACAGACTGGAGTGGTGCAAGAGAGTTAGTGGGGAGGCCACAGAGGAGGATGTTGCAGTAGTCGAGGCGAGAGATGATGAGGGCATGCACAAGCGTTTTAGTAGATTGAGGGCAGAGGAAGGGACGGATTCTGGCAATATGTTTGAGTTGGAGGCGACAGGAGTTGGCAAGAGTTTGGACGTGCGGTTTGATGGACAGGGCAGAGTCGAGAGTTACCGCGACGCAGCGGATTTCAGGTGTACGAGAGAGCGTGATGCCGCTTACCAAAATAGATAGATCAGGTAGGGGGGATACGCGAGATGGAGGAAAGATGATGAGTTCGGTATTGTCTACATTGAGTTTTAGGAAGCGAGAGGTGAAGAAGGATATGGCTACTAGACACTTCAGGATTCTGGACAGCAGAGAGGTGACATCTGGGCGAGAGAGGTAGATCTGAGTGTCATCAGCACACAGGTGATACTGGAAGCCATGGGACTTTGAGTTGTCCTAGGCCAAGGGTATAGATGGAAAAAAGTAGGGGCCCCAGGACAGAGCCTTGAGGGACTCCAACAGACAGAGGGCAGGATGATCCAATACAGTCTGCTGTGCCTGCGCAACGATCACACAGGGTTGCCCAGATCATACCCCTACTGATTACTGGGTGGCCACCCTGCTGCAAAGACAAAGTACCATTATTACTTCCGTCACTGTGGTGGCATGGCAAAATGTGTGAATACAAGCACATGCTGGTAGGGGCACTACTGACGGCATTCCCACCTGCCAGAAGAAACACAAGGCAGAGGAGGAGGAAGTCGCCAACGCAGCTGGGGCAGCACCTCGGAAGGGAAGGTTAGGTTGGCTAAAATGTGAAAAAATATTCATCAGCATGACACAGCATCCAGCACCACCATCTGATACGGTCTATACAACCAGGTGCCAGCGTTATAACAACATGGTGGAAGAGTCCATGTTCATACGTCTCATAAGTGATGGCTCTGCCCATTTAACTTCTTGGTTTCCAAACTGGACACATGGCCTAGGCTTGTACTTTTTGACTTGGAAGTGCTGGCATACCCCGTGGCAAGTGTAATGTTGGAGTGTGTGTTTATCACTGCAGGGGATATTATCACACATAGGCGCATCCACCTGTCCAAAGCCAACATGGGCACTCTCATATTCATTAACCCCTTCATGACCCAGCCTATTTTGACCTTAAAGACCTGGCCGTTCTTTATAATTCTGACCAGTGTCGCTTTATGAGGTAATAACTCAGGAAGGCTTCAACGAATCCTAGCGGTTCTGAGATTGTTTTTTCGTGACATATTGGGCTCCATGCTAGTGGTAAATTTAGGTCGATAATTTTTGCGTTTATTTGTGAAAAAAATGGAAATTTGGCTAGAATTTTGAAAATTTGGCAATTTTCAAATTTTGAATTTTTATTCTGTTAAACGAGAGAGTTATGTGACACAAAATAGTTAATAAATAACACTACCCACATGTCTACTTTACATCAGCACAATTTTGGAACCAAAATTCTTTTTTCCTAGGAAGTTATAAGGGTTAAAATTTGACCAGCGATTTCTCATTTTTACAGCAAAATTTACAAAACCATTTTTTTTAGGGACCACCTCACATTTGAAGTCAATTTGAGGGGTCTATATGGCTGAAAATACCCAAAAGTGACACCATTCTAAAAACTGCACCCCTCAAGGTGCTCAAAACCACATTCAAGAAGTTTATTAACCCTTCAGGTGCTTCACAGCAGCAGAAGCAACATGGAAGGAAAAAATGAACATTTAACTTTTTAGTCACAAAAATGATGTTTTAGCAACAATTTTTTTTATTTTCCCAAGGGTAAAAAGAGAAACTGGACACTAAAAGTTATTGTACAATTTGTCCTGAGTACGCCGATACCCCATATATGAGGGGGAACTGTTGTGAATTCTGTTGTCGGGCTCCCTCCTGTAGTCATGAATGGTACTTCGGCTGGTTCTGTCCATGGACTTCCTCTGGTGGGTGTTTCTGAGTTTCACAGGTGACGAGGTTAATTCGTTAGCTGCTGCTCTATTTAACTCCACTTAGATCTTTGCTCCATGCCACCTGTCAATGTTCCAGTATTGGTCTAGTTCGCTCCTGGATCGTTCGTGTGACCTGTCTTCCTATCAGAAGCTAAGTTTCAGCTTGTATTTCTTTGGTTTGCTATTTTTCTGTCCAGCTTGCTATTTAATTTGTTGTCTTGCTTGCTGGAGGCTCTGGGACGCAGAGGGAGCGCCTCCGCACCGTGAGTCGGTGCGGATGGTCTTTTTGCGCCCTCTGCGTGGTCTTTTTGTAGGTTTTTGTGCTGGCCGCAAAGTAACCTTTCCTATCCTCGGTCTGTTCAGTAAGTCAGGCCTCACTTTGCTAAATCTCTTTCATCTCTGTGTTTGTATTTTCATCTTTACTCACAGTCATTATATGTGGGGGGCTGCCTTTTCCTTTGGGGAATTTCTCTGAGGCAAGGTAGGCTTTATTTTTCTATCTTCAGGGCTAGCTAGTTTCTTAGGCTGTGCCGAGTTGCATAGGGAGCGTTAGGCGCAATCCACGGCTATTTCTAGTGTGTTTGATAGGTTTAGGGATTGCGGTCAGCAGAGTTCCCACGTCCCAGAGCTCGTCCTTATTATCAGTAACTATCAGGTCATTCCGTGTGCTCTTGCCTTGAAACCTCGCTCCTCAGGTGACCCTGTTCAACAAGTAAAGATCATTATTTCTTTGTTACGTGGTGACCCTCAAGACTGGGCATTTTCCCTTGCGCCAGGAGATCCGGCATTGCGTGATGTTGATGCGTTTTTCCTGGCGCTTGGATTGCTTTATAACGAACCTAATTCAGTGGATCAGGCAGAGAAAATCTTGCTGGCTCTGTGTCAGGGTCAGGATGAAGCGGAGATATATTGTCAGAAGTTTAGAAAGTGGTCTGTGCTCACTCAGTGGAATGAATGTGCCCTGGCAGCAATCTTCAGAAAGGGTCTCTCTGAAGCCCTTAAGGATGTCATGGTGGGGTTTCCCATGCCTGCTGGTCTGAATGAGTCTATGTCCTTGGCCATTCAGATCGATCGACGCTTGCGTGAGCGTAAAGCTGTGCACCATTTGGCGGTACTATCTGAGCATGGGCCTGAGCCTATGCAATGTGATAGGACTTTGACCAGAGCTGAACGGCAAGAACACAGACGTCGGAATGGGCTATGTTTTTACTGTGGTGATTCCACTCATGCTATCTCCGATTGTCCTAAGAACATTAAGCGGTTCGCTAGGTCTGCCACCATTGGTACGTTACGGTCTAAATTTCTTTTGCCTGTTACTCTGATTTGCTCTTTGTCATCCTATTCTGTTATGGCATTTGTGGATTCAGGCACTGCCCTGAATTTGATGGACTTGGAGTATGCTAGGCGCTGTGGTTTTTTCTTGGAGCCCTTGCAGTATCCTATTCCATTGAGAGGAATTGATGCTACGCCTTTGGCCAAGAATAAGCCTCAGTATTGGACCCAATTGACCATCTGCATGGCTCCTGCACATCAGGAGGATATCCGCTTTCTGGTGTTGCATAATCTGCATGATGTGGTCGTTTTGGGGTTGCCATGGCTACAGGTTCATAATCCAGTATTGGACTGGAAATCTATGTCTGTGTCCAGCTGGGGTTGCCAGGGGGTACATGGTGATGTTCCATTTTTGTCTATTTCGTCTTCCACTCCTTCTGAAGTTCCAGAGTTTTTGTCGGATTATCGGGATGTATTTGATGAGCCCAAAGCCAGTGCCCTACCTCCTCATAGGGATTGCGATTGTGCAATTAATTTGATTCCTGGTAGTAAGTTTCCTAAGGGCCGATTGTTCAATTTATCTGTGCCAGAACACGCCGCTATGCGGAGTTATATAAAGGAATCCTTGGAGAACGGCCATATTCGCCCGTCGTCATCACCGTTAGGAGCAGGGTTCTTTTTTGTGGCCAAGAAGGATGGTCCTTTGAGACCTTGTATTGATTACCGCCTTCTTAATAAAATTACAGTCAAATTTCAGTATCCTTTGCCGTTGCTGTCTGATTTGTTTGCTCGTATTAAAGGGGCTAGTTGGTTCACCAAGATAGATCTTCAAGGGGCGTATAATCTTGTGCGTATTAAACAAGGCGATGAATGGAAAACAGCATTTAATACGCCCGAGGGCCATTTTGAGTACCTGGTTATGCCATTCGGGCTTTCCAATGCTCCATCAGTATTTCAGTCCTTTATGCATGACATCTTCCGAGAGTACCTGGATAAATTCCTGATTGTGTATTTGGATGATATTTTGGTCTTTTCGGATGATTGGGAGTCTCATGTGAAGCAGGTCAGAATGGTGTTCCAGATCCTTCGTGCGAATTCCTTGTTTGTGAAGGGGTCAAAGTGTCTCTTTGGAGTTCAGATGGTTTCATTTTTGGGGTTCATTTTTTCCCCTTCTACTATCGAGATGGACCCTGTTAAAGTCCAGGCCATTTACGATTGGACTCAGCCGACATCTGTGAAGAGCCTGCAAAAGTTCCTGGGCTTTGCTAATTTTTATCGGCGCTTCATCGCTAATTTTTCTACTGTTGCTAAACCGTTGACTGATTTGACCAAGAAGGGTGCTGATGTGGTCAATTGGTCTTCTGCGGCTGTAGAGGCTTTTCAGGAGTTGAAGCGTTGTTTTTCTTCTGCCCCTGTGTTGTGCCAGCCAGATGTTTCGCTTCCGTTTCAGGTTGAGGTTGATGCTTCTGAGATTGGAGCAGGGGCTGTTTTGTCGCAGAGAAGTTCTGATGGCTCGGTGATGAAGCCATGTGCTTTCTTTTCTAGAAAGTTTTCGCCTGCTGAGCGTAACTATGATGTTGGTAATCGTGAATTGTTGGCCATGAAGTGGGCATTCGAGGAGTGGCGTCATTGGCTGGAAGGAGCCAAGCATCGCGTGGTGGTCTTGACAGATCACAAGAATTTGACTTATCTTGAGTCTGCCAAACGGTTGAATCCGAGACAAGCTCAATGGTCGTTATTTTTCTCCCGTTTTGATTTTGTGGTTTCGTACCTTCCGGGCTCTAAGAATGTGAAGGCTGATGCCCTGTCAAGGAGTTTTGTGCCTGACTCTCCAGGTGTTCCTGAGCCGGCGGGTATTCTCAAAGAGGGGGTAATTTTGTCTGCCATCTCCCCTGATTTGCGGCGGGTGCTGCAAAAATTTCAGGCTGATAGACCTGACCGTTGCCCAGCGGAGAAACTGTTTGTCCCTGATAGATGGACTAGTAGAGTTATCTCTGAGATTCATTGTTCAGTGTTGGCTGGGCATCCTGGAATATTTGGTACCAGAGATTTGGTGGCTAGATCCTTCTGGTGGCCGTCTTTGTCGCGGGATGTGCGTTCTTTTGTGCAGTCCTGTGGGACTTGTGCTCGGGCTAAGCCCTGCTGTTCTCGTGCCAGTGGGTTGCTTTTGCCCTTGCCGGTCCCGAAGAGGCCCTGAACGCATATTTCTATGGATTTTATTTCGGATCTCCCTGTCTCTCAAAAGATGTCGGTCATTTGGGTGGTTTGTGATCGCTTTTCTAAGATGGTCCATTTGGTACCTTTGTCTAAATTGCCTTCCTCCTCTGATTTGGTGCCATTATTTTTCCAGCATGTGGTTCGTTTACATGGTATCCCGGAGAACATCGTTTCTGACAGAGGTTCCCAGTTTGTTTCAAGGTTTTGGCGATCCTTTTGTGCTAGGATGGGCATTGATTTGTCTTTTTCCTCGGCTTTCCATCCTCAGACAAATGGCCAAACCGAACGAACTAATCAAACTTTGGAAACATATCTGAGATGCTTTGTTTCTGCTGATCAGGATGATTGGGTGTCCTTTTTGCCGTTGGCTGAGTTCGCCCTTAATAATCGGGCCAGCTCGGCTACTTTGGTTTCGCCGTTTTTCTGCAATTCTGGTTTCCATCCTCGTTTCTCTTCAGGGCAGGTTGAGTCTTCAGACTGTCCTGGTGTAGATACTGTGGTGGATAGGTTGCAGCAGATTTGGACTCATGTGTTGGACAATTTGACATTGTCCCAGGAGAAGGCTCAACGTTTCGCTAACCGCCGGCGCTGTGTGGGTCCCCGACTTCGTGTTGGGGATTTGGTTTGGTTGTCGTCTCGTTATGTTCCTATGAAGGTTTCCTCTCCTAAGTTTAAGCCTCGTTTCATTGGTCCGTATAAGATTTCTGAGGTTATCAATCCTGTGTCATTTCGTTTGGCCCTTCCTGCTTCTTTTGCCATCCATAATGTGTTCCATAGGTCGTTATTGCGGAGATACGTGGCGCCTGTGGTTCCATCCCTGTGGTTCTAAGATGGTCCATTTGGTACCTTTGTCTAAATTGCCTTCCTCCTCTGATTTGGTGCCATTATTTTTCCAGCATGTGGTTCGTTTACATGGTATCCCGGAGAACATCGTTTCTGACAGAGGTTCCCAGTTTGTTTCAAGGTTTTGGCGATCCTTTTGTGCTAGGATGGGCATTGATTTGTCTTTTTCCTCGGCTTTCCATCCTCAGACAAATGGCCAAACCGAACGAACTAATCAAACTTTGGAAACATATCTGAGATGCTTTGTTTCTGCTGATCAGGATGATTGGGTGTCCTTTTTGCCGTTGGCTGAGTTCGCCCTTAATAATCGGGCCAGCTCGGCTACTTTGGTTTCGCCGTTTTTCTGCAATTCTGGTTTCCATCCTCGTTTCTCTTCAGGGCAGGTTGAGTCTTCAGACTGTCCTGGTGTAGATACTGTGGTGGATAGGTTGCAGCAGATTTGGACTCATGTGTTGGACAATTTGACATTGTCCCAGGAGAAGGCTCAACGTTTCGCTAACCGCCGGCGCTGTGTGGGTCCCCGACTTCGTGTTGGGGATTTGGTTTGGTTGTCGTCTCGTTATGTTCCTATGAAGGTTTCCTCTCCTAAGTTTAAGCCTCGTTTCATTGGTCCGTATAAGATTTCTGAGGTTATCAATCCTGTGTCATTTCGTTTGGCCCTTCCTGCTTCTTTTGCCATCCATAATGTGTTCCATAGGTCGTTATTGCGGAGATACGTGGCGCCTGTGGTTCCATCCCTTGATCCTCCTGCCCCGGTGTTAGTTGAGGGGGAGTTGGAGTATGTGATGGAGAAGATTTTGGATTCTCGTGTTTCGAGACGGAAACTCCAGTACCTGGTCAAGTGGAAGGGTTATGGTCAGGAAGATAATTCCTGGGTTTTTGCCTCTGATGTTCATGCTGCCGATCTGGTTCGTGCCTTTCATTTGGCTCATCCTGGCCGGCCTGGGGGCTCTGGTGAGGGTTCGATGACCCCTCCTCAAGGGGGGGGTACTGTTGTGAATTCTGTTGTCGGGCTCCCTCCTGTGGTCATGAATGGTACTTCGGCTGGTTCTGTCCATGGACTTCCTCTGGTGGGTGTTTCTGAGTTTCACAGGTGACGAGGTTAATTCGTTAGCTGCTGCTCTATTTAACTCCACTTAGATCTTTGCTCCATGCCACCTGTCAATGTTCCAGTATTGGTCTAGTTCACTCCTGGATCGTTCTTGTGACCTGTCTTCCTATCAGAAGCTAAGTTCCAGCTTGTATTTCTTTGGTTTGCTATTTTTCTGTCCAGCTTGCTATTTAATTTGTTGTCTTGCTTGCTGGAAGCTCTGGGACGCAGAGGGAGCGCCTCCGCACCGTGAGTCGGTGCGGATGGTCTTTTTGCGCCCTCTGCGTGGTCTTTTTGTAGGTTTTTGTGCTGGCCGCAAAGTAACCTTTCCTATCCTCGGTCTGTTCTGTAAGTCGGGCCTCACTTTGCTAAATCTCTTTCATCTCTGTATTTGTATTTTCATCTTTACTCACAGTCATTATATGTGGGGGGCTGCCTTTTCCTTTGGGGAATTTCTCTGAGGCAAGGTAGGCTTTATTTTTCTATCTTCAGGGCTAGCTAGTTTCTTAGGCTGTGCCGAGTTGCATAGGGAGCGTTAGGCGCAATCCACGGCTATTTCTAGTGTGTTTGATAGGTTTAGGGATTGCGGTCAGCAGAGTTCCCACGTCCCAGAGCTCGTACTTATTATCAGTAACTATCAGGTCATTCCATGTGCTCTTAACCACCAGGTCCATTATTGTCCTGACCACCAGGTCATAACAGGGAACTACTGTTTGGGCGCATGACAGGGCTCGGAAGGGAAGGAGCGCCATTTGACTTTTTCAATTAAAAATTGGCTCCAATCTTTAGCGGACACCATGTCGCGTTTGGAGAGCCCCTGTGTGCCTAAACATTAGAGCTCTGTTATGTTTGCTAATGACAGGTGTTATGAAGGCAATCCAGAAACACAGTGTGCTTAGCGATCAGAGCGCACACAGTGATCTGACAAATACCCAAAAATACAAGAACGAGCTCTGAGACGTGGAAACTCTGTAGACTGCACACCTGATCCTATCCTAAACACAACTAAAAGCGGCTGTGGATTGCGCCTAACAACTACCTAGGCAACTCGGCACAGCCTAAGAAACTAGCTAGCCTGAAGATAGAAAAATAGGCCTGACTTGCCCCAGAGAAATTCCCCAAAGGAAAAGGCAGCCCCCCACATATAATGACTGTGAGTAAGATGAAAAGACAAAACGTAGGGATGAAATAGATTCAGCAAAGTGGGGCCCGATATTCTAGGACAGAGCGAGGACAGTAAAGCGAACTTTGCAGTCTACAAAAAACCCTAAAGCAAAACCACGCAAAGGGGGCAAAAAAAAACCCACCGTGCCGAACTAACGGCACGGCGGTACACCCTTTGCGTCTCAGAGCTTCCAGCAAAACAAAAGACAAGCTGGACAGAAAAAAAGCAACAAAAAAGCAAAAAGCACTTAGCTATACAGAGCAGCAGGTCACAGGAACAATCAGGAGAAGCTCAGATCCAACACTGAAACATTGACAAGGAGCAAGGATAGCAGCATCAGGCGGAGTTAAGTAATGAATCAGTTAACGAGCTCACCAGAACACCTGAGGGAGGAAGCTCAGAAGCTGCAGTACCACTTGTGACCACAGGAGTGAATTCAGCCACAGAATTCACAACAGTACCCCCCCCCCTTGAGGAGGGGTCACCGAACCCTCACCAGAGCCCCCAGGCCGACCAGGATGAGCCGCATGAAAGGCACGAACAAGATCGGAAGCATGAACATCAGAGGCAAAAACCCAGGAATTATCTTCCTGAGCATAACCCTTCCATTTAACCAGATACTGGAGTTTCCGTCTAGAAACACGAGAATCCAAAATCTTCACCACAATATACTCCAATTCCCCCTCCACCAAAACCGGGGCAGGAGGCTCAACAGATGGAACCATAGGTGCCACGTATCTCCGCAACAACGACCTATGGAATACATTATGTATGGAAAAGGAGTCTGGGAGGGTCAAACGAAAAGACACAGGATTGAGAACCTCAGAAATCCTATACGGACCAATAAAACGAGGTTTAAATTTAGGAGAGGAAACCTTCATAGGAATATGACGAGAAGATAACCAAACCAGATCCCCAACACGAAGTCGGGGACCCACACGGCGTCTGCGATTAGCGAAAAGTTGAGCTTTCTCCTGGGACAAGATCAAATTGTCCACTACCTGAGTCCAGATCTGCTGCAACCTATCCACCACAGAATCCACACCAGGACAGTCAGAAGACTCAACCTGTCCTGAAGAGAAACGAGGATGGAACCCAGAATTGCAAAAAAATGGAGAAACCAAGGTAGCCGAGCTGGCCCGATTATTAAGGGCGAACTCAGCCAACGGCAAAAAGGACACCCAATCATCCTGGTCTGCAGAAACAAAACATCTCAGATATGTTTCCAAGGTCTGATTGGTTCGTTCGGTCTGGCCATTAGTCTGAGGATGGAAAGCCGAGGAAAAGGATAGGTCAATGCCCATCCTACCACAAAAGGCTCGCCAAAACCTTGAAACAAACTGGGAACCTCTGTCAGAAACAATATTCTCAGGAATGCCATGCAACCGAACCACATGCTGAAAGAACAAAGGTACCAATTCAGAGGAGGAAGGCAATTTAGCCAAGGGCACCAGATGGACCATTTTAGAAAAGCGATCACAGACCACCCAAATGACTGACATCTTTTGAGAAACGGGAAGGTCAGAAATGAAATCCATCGAAATATGTGTCCAAGGCCTCTTTGGGACCGGCAAGGGCAAAAGCAACCCACTGGCACGAGAACAGCAGGGCTTAGCCCTAGCACAAATCCCACAGGACTGCACAAAAGTACGTACATCCCGTGACAGAGATGGCCACCAGAAGGATCTAGCCACTAACTCTCTGGTACCAAAGATTCCAGGATGACCAGCCAACACCGAACAATGAAGTTCAGAGATAAGTTTATTAGTCCACCTATCAGGGACGAACAGTTTCTCTGCTGGACAACGATCAGGTTTATTCGCCTGAAATTTTTGCAGCACCCGCCGCAAATCAGGGGAGATGGCAGACACAATGACTCCTTCCTTGAGGATACCTGCTGGCTCAGATAAACCCGGAGAGTCGGGCACAAAACTCCTAGACAGAGCATCCGCCTTCACATTTTTAGAGCCCGGAAGGTACGAAATCACAAAGTCGAAGCGGGCAAAAAATAACGACCAACGGGCCTGTCTAGGATTCAAGCGCTTGGCAGACTCGAGATAAGTCAAGTTCTTATGATCAGTCAATACCACCACGTGATGCTTAGCTCCTTCAAGCCAATGACGCCACTCCTCGAATGCCCACTTCATGGCCAGCAACTCTCGATTGCCCACATCATAATTACGCTCAGCGGGCGAAAACTTCCTGGAAAAGAAAGCACATGGTTTCATCACTGAGCAATCAGAACCTCTCTGTGACAAAACCGCCCCTGCTCCAATCTCAGAAGCATCAACCTCGACCTGGAACGGAAGAGAAACATCTGGCTGACACAACACAGGGGCAGAACAAAAACGACGCTTCAACTCCTGAAAAGCTTCCACAGCAGCAGAAGACCAATTAACCAAATCAGCACCCTTCTTGGTCAAATCGGTCAATGGTTTGGCAATGCTAGAAAAATTACAGATGAAGCGACGATAAAAATTAGCAAAGCCCAGGAACTTTTGCAGACTTTTCAGAGATGTCGGCTGAATCCAATCCTGGATGGCTTGGACCTTAACTGGATCCATCTCGATAGTAGAAGGGGTAAAGATGAACCCCAAAAATGAAACTTTCTGCACACCGAAGAGACACTTTGATCCCTTCACAAACAAAGAGTTAGCACGCAGGACCTGAAAAACCATTCTGACCTGCTTCACATGAGACTCCCAATCATCTGAGAAGATCAAAATGTCATCCAAGTAAACAATCAGGAATTTATCCAGATACTCACGGAAGATGTCATGCATTAAAGACTGAAACACAGATGGAGCATTGGCAAGTCCGAACGGCATCACTAGATACTCAAAATGACCCTCGGGCGTATTGAATGCAGTTTTCCATTCATCTCCTTGCCTGATTCTCACCAGATTATACGCACCACGAAGATCTATCTTAGTGAACCAACTAGCCCCCTTAATCCGAGCAAACAAGTCAGATAACAATGGCAAGGGATACTGAAATTTAACAGTGATCTTATTAAGAAGGCGGTAATCAATACACGGTCTCAGCGAACCATCCTTCTTGGCTACAAAGAAGAACCCTGCTCCCAGTGGTGATGACGATGGGCGAATATGTCCCTTCTCCAGGGATTCCTTCACATAACTGCGCATAGCGGCGTGTTCGGGCACGGATAAATTAAATAATCGACCTTTAGGGAATTTACTACCAGGAATCAAATTGATAGCACAATCACAATCCCTATGCGGAGGTAGAGCATCGGACTTGGGCTCTTCAAATACATCCTGATAATCAGACAAGAACTCTGGGACCTCAGAAGGGGTGGATGACGAAATCGACAAAAATGGAACATCACCATGTACCCCCTGACAACCCCAGCTGGATACCGACATGGAATTCCAATCCAATACTGGATTATGGGTTTGTAGCCATGGCAACCCCAACACGACCACATCATGCAGATTATGCAACACCAGAAAGCGAATAACTTCCTGATGTGCAGGAGCCATGCACATGGTCAGCTGGGCCCAGTATTGAGGTTTATTCTTGGCCAAAGGTGTAGCATCAATTCCTCTCAATGGAATAGGACACCGCAAAGGCTCCAAGAAAAACCCACAACGTTTAGCATAATCCAAATCCATCAGATTCAGGGCAGCGCCCGAATCCACAAACGCCATGACAGAAAACGACGACAAAGAGCATATCAAGGTAATGGACAGAAGGAATTTGGACTGTACAGTACCAATGACGGCAGACCTAGCGGACCGCTTAGTGCGCTTAGGACAATCAGAAATAGCATGAGTGGAATCACCACAGTAGAAACACAGACCATTCAGACGTCTGTATTCCTGCCGTTCAACTCTAGTCATAGTCCTATCGCACTGCATAGGCTCAGGTTTAACCTCAGGCAGTACCGCCAAATGGTGCACAGATTTACGCTCGCGCAAGCGTCGACCGATCTGAATGGCCAAAGACAAAGACTCATTCAAACCAGCAGGCATAGGAAATCCCACCATGACATCCTTAAGAGCCTCAGAGAGACCCTTTCTGAACAAAGCTGCCAGCGCAGATTCATTCCACTGAGTGAGTACTGACCATTTCCTAAATTTCTGACAATATACTTCTATATCATCCTGACCCTGGCACAAAGCCAGCAAATTTTTCTCAGCCTGATCCACTGAATTAGGCTCATCGTACAGCAATCCGAGCGCCAGGAAAAACGCATCGACACTACTCAATGCAGGGTCTCCTGGCGCAAGAGAAAATGCCCAGTCTTGAGGGTCGCCGCGCAAAAAAGAAATAATAATCAAAACCTGTTGAATAGGATTACCAGAAGAATGAGGTTTCAAGGCCAGAAATAGCTTACCATTATTTTTGAAACTTAGAAACTTAGTTCTATCTCCAAAAAACAAATCAGGAATAGGAATTCTTGGTTCTAACATAGATTTCTGATCAATAGTATCTTGAATTTTTTGTACATTTATAACGAGATTATCCATTGAAGAGCACAGACCCTGAATATCCATGTCTACACCTGTGTCCAGAATCACCCAAATGTCTAGGGGAAAAAGAAAAAAAGTAAACACAGAGCAGAAAAAAAAAAAAATGATGTCAGAACTTTTTCTTTCCCTCTATTGAGAATCATTAGTTAGGCTCCTTGTACTGTTATGTTTGCTAATGACAGGTGTTATGAAGGCAATCCAGAAACACAGTGTGCTTAGCGATCAGAGCGCACACAGTGATCTGACAAATACCCAAAAATACAAGAACGAGCTCTGAGACGTGGAAACTCTGTAGACTGCACACCTGATCCTATCCTAAACACAACTAAAAGCGGCTGTGGATTGCGCCTAACAACTACCTAGGCAACTCGGCACAGCCTAAGAAACTAGCTAGCCTGAAGATAGAAAAATAGGCCTGACTTGCCCCAGAGAAATTCCCCAAAGGAAAAGGCAGCCCCCCACATATAATGACTGTGAGTAAGATGAAAAGACAAAGCGTAGGGATGAAATAGATTCAGCAAAGTGGGGCCCGATATTCTAGGACAGAGCGAGGACAGTAAAGCGAACTTTGCAGTCTACAAAAAACCCTAAAGCAAAACCACGCAAAGGGGGCAAAAAAAAACCCACCGTGCCGAACTAACGGCACGGCGGTACACCCTTTGCGTCTCAGAGCTTCCAGCAAAACAAAAGACAAGCTGGACAGAAAAAAAGCAACAAAAAAGCAAAAAGCACTTAGCTATACAGAGCAGCAGGTCACAGGAACAATCAGGAGAAGCTCAGATCCAACACTGAAACACTGACAAGGAGCAAGTATAGCAGCATCAGGCGGAGTTAAGTAATGAATCAGTTAATGAGCTCACCAGAACACCTGAGGGAGGAAGCTCAGAAGCTGCAGTACCACTTGTGACCACAGGAGTGAATTCAGCCACAGAATTCACAACAGAGCTCCCCCACAAGTACTTTTTTTTCACAAAAAATTTCTTTTAGCCTCAATTTTTTCGTTTTCAAATGGGTAACCGGATAAAATGGATACTAAAATGTGTTGGGCAATTTCTCCTGAGTACACCGATACCTCATATGTGGTCACAAACCACTGTTTGTGCATACGGCAAGGCTCGGAAGGGAAGGAGCGCCATTTGACTTTTGAATGAAAAATTAGCTCCAATCATTAGCGGACACCATGTCGCGTTTGGAGAGCCCCTGTGTGCCTAAACATTGGATCTTCCCCACATGTGACCCCATTTTGGAAACTAGACCCCCCAAGGAACTTATCTAGATGCATAGTGAGCACTTTAAACTCCCAGGTGCTTTACAAATTGATCCGTAAAAATGAAAAAGTACTTTTTTTTTCACAAAAAATTTCTTTTAGCCTCAATTTGTTCATTTCCACATGGGAAACAGGATAAAATGGATCCTAAAATGTATTGGGCAATTTCTCCTGAGTACACTGATACCTCACATGTGGGGGTAAACCACTGTTTGGGCACACGGTAGGGCTCAGAAGGGAAGGAGCGCCATTTGACTTTTTGAATGAAAAATTAGCTCCAATCGTTTGCTGACACCATGTCGCGTTTGGAGAGCCCCTGTGTGCCTAAACATTGAAGCTTCCCCACATGTGACCCTATTTTGGAAACTAGACCTCCCAAGGAACTAATCTAGATGTGTGGTGACCACTTTAAACCCTCAAGTGCTTCACGCAGAGCCGTGAAAATAAAAAATCATTTTTCTTTCCTCAAAAATTATTTTTTAGCCCTCAATTTTTTATTTTCACAAGAGTAAGAGGAGAAATTGGACCCGAAAAGTTGTTGTCCAGTTTGTCCTGAGTACGCTGATACCCCATATGTGGGGGGGAACCACTGTTTGGGCACACGTCGGGGCTTGGAAGTGAAGTAGTGACTTTTGAAATGCAGACTTTGATGGAATGGTCTGCGGGCGTCATGTTGCGCTTGCAGAGCCCCTGATGGGCCTAAACAGAAGAAACCCCTCACAAGTGACCCCTCTTTGGAAACTAGACCCCCAAGGAACTTATGTAGATATGTGGTGAGCACTTTGAACCCCCAAGTACTTCACAGAAGTTTACAACGCACAGCCGTGAAAATAAAAAATCATGTTTCTTTTCTCAAAAATGATGCTTTAGCAAGCAATTTTTTATTTTCACAAGAGTAAATGGAGAAATTGGACCCAAATAGTTGTTGCTGAGTTTGTCCTGAGTACACTGATACCCAATATGTGGGGATAAACCACTGGTTGGGCACACGTCGGGGCTCGGAAGGGAAGTAGTGACTTTTGAAATGCAAACTTTGATGGAAAGGTTTGCGGGCGTCACGTTGCGTTTGCAGAGCCCCTGATGGGCCTAAACAGTAGAAACCCCCCACAAGTGACCCCTCTTTGGAAACTAGACCCCCAAGGAACTTATCTAGATATGTGGTGACCACTTTGAACCCCCAAGTACTTCACAGAAGTTCACAACGCACAGCCGTGAAAATAAAAAATCATGTTTCTTTTCTCAAAAATGATGCTTTAGCAAGCAATTTTTTATTTTCACAAGGGTAAATGGAGAAATTGGACCCCAATAGTTGTTGCTGAGTTTGTCCTGAGTACACTGATATCCAATATGTGGGGGTAAACCACTGTTTGGGCACACGTCGGGGCTCGGAAGGGAAGTAGTGACTTTTGAAATGCAAACTTTGATGGAAAGGTTTGCGGGCGTCACGTTGCGTTTGCAGAGCCCCTGATGGGCCTAAACAGTAGAAACCCCCCACAAGTGACCCCTCTTTGGAAACTAGACCCCCCAAGGAACTTATCTAGATATGTGGTGAGCACTTTGAACCCCCAAGTGCTTCACAGAAGTTTACAACTCACAGCCAAGAAAATAAAAAATCATGTTACTTTTCTCAAAAATTATGTTTTAGCAAGCATTTTTTTATTTTCACAAGGGTAACAGGAGAAATTGGACCCCAATAGTTGTTGCTGAGTTTTTCCTGAGTACACTGATATCCAATATGTGGGGGTAAACCACTGTTTGGGCACACGTCGGGGCTCGGAAGGGAAGTAGTGACTTTTGAAATGCAGACTTTGATGGAATGGTTTGCGGGCGTCACGTTGCATTTGCAGAGCCCCTGATGTACCTAAACAGTTGAAACCCCCACAAGTGACCACATTTGGGAAACTAGACCCCCCAAGGAACTTATCTAGTTATGTGGTGAGCACTTTGAACCCCCAAGTGCTTCACAGAAGTTTACAACGCAGAGCCGTGAAAATAAAAAATTATTTTTCTTTCCTCAAAAATTATGTTTTAGCAAGCAATTTTTTATTTTCACAAGGTTAACAGGAGAATTTGGACCCCAATAATTGTTGCCCAGTTTGTCCTGAGTATGCTGGTACCCCATATGTTGGGGTAAACCACTGTTTGGGTGCACGTTGGGGCTCGGAAGGGAGGGAGCACCATTTGACTTTTTGAATGCAAGATTGACTGGAATCAATGGTGGCGCCATGTTGCGTTTGGAGACCCCTGATGTGCCTAAACAGTGGAAACCCCTCAATTCTAACTCCAACACTAACCCCAACACACCCCTAACCCTAATCCCAACTGTAGCCATAACCCTAATCAGAACCCTAACCCCAACACACCCCTAACCACAACCCTAACCCCAACACACCCCTAACCCTAATCTCAACTCTAGCCATAACCCTAATCACAACCCTAACCCCAACACACCCCTAACCACAACACACCCCTAACCACAGCCCCAACCCCAACACACCCCTAACCCTAATCCCAACACACCCCTAACCATAACAGGTCAGGAGGACGGAGGGGAGCGGAGGACATGAAATGACAGGACGGAGGACTGGAGGGGGGGGCGATCTGTGGCGGTGGGGGGGTCAGATCACGATCTACAGCTATGGCTGATGCTATTGCAGCATCGGCCATGACTGGATTGTAATATTTCACCAATTTTCATTGGTGAAATATTACTATCGCTCTGATTGAAAGTGAAATGTCACTTTCAACAGCCAATCAGAGCGATCGTAGCCACGGGGGGGGGGGGGGGAGGGGTGAAGCCACCCCCCTGGGCTAAAGTACAACTCCTCCTGTCCCTGCAGGCCGGGTGAAATTACAGTTAACCCTTTCACCCGGCCTGGAGGAGCCCAATCCGGCCATGACGCATATGCTGCGTCACAGGTCGGAATGGCACAGGTTTTCATGACGCATACGCTGCGTCAAAGGTCGGGAAGGGGTTAAAAGAAACCAGGACTGGAGTCCACAGGACTTGTCTGTACCTTTGGCTGACCAGACAAATGTACCATCTGCACCCAGACATTGATATATTTTATTTGCCATTTGTTTTACTTTGGGGCCTTACCAAAAAGGAAGAGAAATAAAATCCACAAAAATAATGTTGGATACCATCAGCCCTGCCTCTTCCACTTACACTGCAATGTCCACCTACTGCTGGTCCACCTACACCACCTCCTCCTCCACTAGGACATCCGACTACTGTATCTACGTTGTTCTTTTTTATTTTATACTATGTTCTTTTAAGTGCTGTCCCTAAAAAAAAAAATTAATAAGAACCAACCCCCCCCCCCCCAAAAAAAAAAAACCTGTTGGATACCTCATCCCCTGCCTCTTCCACCTTCATCGCCACATTCGCCTCAAGCTCATCCACCTACTACACCTCCTCCTACGTTTTGGACCTATGCCTCTTTTTTCAAGATTATTATTATTGCTTTTTATGCTCTGTTATTTTAATTGATCTTACTATCCACATTTGTTTTCAGGGCTATTGTCCTGCTTACCCCCTTTTTGTTACTACCCCCATTTTACAGCATGAAAGTTCGAGACCACATTGGCTGTGAACTGGTCTCATTATGCTGGGAAGGGCCCAATAAACATTAACCTTTTCAGCCTATTAATCAGTGAACAGCTGTCTGCTTTTTCTTTGCTGGTTATTAAAAAATGGGTGGACACCCAAAAAATTAATTGGGGCCCCCTCCATTTTTAATAACCAGCTAAGGCAAAACAGACAGCTAATGGCTGATATTAAAAAGCTGTGAAGGTCCATGGAAATTGGCTCCTACCAACACTAATAAGACTAGTCCTCAGCTGCACGAGAAATGCAGCATCTATTAGAAGCGCTAATTCTTGAACATCGACTCTTGCTGATTGCTTTTGTGCAGTGGCAATTGTAATATATACAGCTCTGGCAAAAATTCAGAAACCACCACATCAAAACCCTGACATGGGCAGCCCACTCTCCAGACCTGAACCCCATTGGAAAACCTCTGGAATGTAATCAAGAGGATGATGGATAATCACAAGCCATCAAACAAGAACTGCTTACATTTTTGCGCCAGAAGCAGTGCTGCTGGAAAGCTGCCAAGATGCATGAAAGCTGTGATTAAAAATCATGGTTATTCCACAAAATAATAATTTCTGAATAGTGATGGGTGAGCACTAAAATGCTCGGGTGCTCGTTGCTCGGGTCGAGCAGATTGGAATACTCGGGTACTCGGCCAGAACAACGAACCCAATGTAAGTCTATGGGAGACCTGAGTATTTTTACCGCGATCCCCCGGGGGTCCTTTTATGGTCTAAAAACATCTGAAAATGATGGAAATACTGCTCAAATGACACAGGAACATCATGGGGATCGCCCCTGGAAGCATTCCTGACTCCTAGTTCACAGCTTTAATCATATTTTCCGAGATTCATGCTATTTTTCCCGCTGCCACAAAAGACACATTAAAGCGAAACCAAAACGGGTTTTGCTGGGAAATATGTCAAGGTACATCCTTTGCAGGTTAATGACTTGCCTGTAAGGCCAAATATTAAAACCCCAAACCGAAAATTTCCTCCCCCACTTAGGCCTAGTTCAGACGCAGCGTTTTTGAAGCGTTTTTCAACTTTAACATTGCTATCAACCACTACAAATGCATTCACTGGAAAATGTCATTGTAACATGTAACACCCCTAGCTGGCCATGTGGTGTGTGACACATAAGCAGACCCATCTTGTTTCATTTAGGAAGGAGGGACTCTTAAAGTCACAGAGCCTATTTTTACTGGTGCATCAGGCGGCATTAATCTTCTTAAAGGGCCATTGTGAAACAGTGGGTCTCCTAAGCTGTTGTAGCCTATGCTGTGAGTGGATGGGCTGCCAAGAATTACGACGCACCACTATACCCCTGTCATAAGATGTCCAGGGGGGACTCCTGAAAAAGTGTTGCATTGAATTCAAGGCCTGCCCTGCTACCAATTCATATGCACCCCAATAAGCCTTAGACCCCACATACCGAATGGGCCTAGGGAAATCCACTTCACAATATGCATTTTGTGCTCCGTACTCCTTTGTTTTACACATTGGCGGCAAGGCCAGCCCTGCTGCATAGTCAGTCATATGCACCCCATTAGGCCTTGGAACCCACATACTGGATGGGCCCATGAAAATCCACTCGTATTTTTTATGGTATGATGGTTCCCTCTTTGCAGAATTATTTACAGGAGAATTTGGCAATTGTGTTTGCCATGTTTTTAACACTAAGGTTCAGATACGGCTTTAAAAAAGTCTAATCCTTGCAATACCAAGCAATTTCATTGCAAACTACAAAATTCAAGGAATATTAAGATTGAATAGTGTGAGTGCGTACATTTTTGTATATGTTAACAATAACATACAAAGGTTAATAATTACATATAAGGATTACATAAATATACTGATTATGTATATATGAAGATTAACTTCATACAGTCTACTTAGATCATCACCAAGAGGCTTTTAAATATCATCCGTCTGGAATATCCGAGAAGCAACACCAAGACAGAGAGCCCCTGGGAGATTACCTACACTGCATGGGCCTCCCCAATTATGCAGGTATGAGCACACTGTACATGTACAGGTACCCCAGTTTTGGCATCTGTCTTAGTCATGTTTCTCTGGTCTTATATAGTGATTTACACTATGTAGTAACTCTAGTTTCACCCAGACCTTCAAGTAGCCAGCTTTCAAGGTTGGATGAAACTGAGATATCATGGAGTCATCAGACGAGGGGCCATAAACCACTAGAAAACAAAAGCCACAAGGATTTAGATCAAACCACCAGAGGCAGAAGTTCAGTAAACCTTAATGTTTTACAATGACAAACAGCAAACATATAGAGGCTTCAAACTGTTTCTGAAGTGAGAAAACAAACATTTATCAAGATTGTGTCACTATGAGCATTGTCTGTAACATCTGTAAATGTTTTACAAGACATGCAGCTATGTGATTGTCTGAATGCATTCGGTGTACAGTATATCAATCGCCATTTGTATATTCGCCATTTGTACATTTGAGGCAGCCAAAGTTATGGCTCTCAAGGAGAGAATCTAATATAGTGGACAAATAAATATTTGCAATAAACTACTGAGCCAAACTAACATCATTGCATTATCAAATTTATATGAAGTGTATTGTGTCCAATTTGAGCAACCAAGCAACACAAAAAGGAGCTTTTCCAGTGAGCTCTTTAAGGTACACAAATGTGAAGTGTTTGCCATCAAGGATGTGGCTTCACCAATGGGGGGTACCGATTTAAAAAAATATACTATTGCCATCACAGCCACCCTTGCCCAAACTTCACGGGCCTATAACAATACAAAGCATGTTCACCCAAGTCATGTCGTCATAGATAAGGAAGAGATATTGCAGGAGACAGAGTTAAGAATTAGGGCCAATGTAGTGGTGTGGGTCCCTGAGACTTGTAATGCAGTGCATGATCTGCCAAACAATTCCCCAATGGGGATACCTTTTTTAAAAATACACTAGTGCCATCGCATGCCCCTAGCCCAAATATCAACGGCCTATAACAGTAATGAGCACGTTTACCCTGGTGATCTAGTGGCAGGAACATTTTAGATTGCAGGAGACCGAGTTAAGAAGTCGGCCCAATGGAATGGTATGCCCATTTCCCCAATGTGGGATCCTTTTTAAAAAAAATAAAAGTGTGCCATCACAGCCCCTTGGCCAAAATGCACCGTACAGAGCACGTTCACCCTGGTGATCTACTGGCAGGTACAGGACAGATTGCAGGCGACCGAGTTAAGAAGTAGGCCCAATGTAATGTCATGCCCAGTTCCCCAATGTGTTGTCCTTTTTTTAAAAAATAAAAGAGTGCCATCACAGCACCCTTGGCCAAAATGCACCGTACAGATCACTTTCACCCTGGTGATATATTGGTTCTGGATGAGGAGGATGAGGATAAGGAGGAAGATAAGAACAAACAGACCCAATCTGGAAGCGTATACCCATGTGGGGTTGTGAAGAGGTGCATGAGAATACGCCTCTCCAAAAGAGAGAATGTATTTGAAGTTATGTTTCGCTGTTTTCACTTGGTGGTGTACAGAAGTCTTTCCCAATCCAGGCCTTGTTCATGTTTATAACAGTCAGCCTGTCAGCATTTTCAATTGACAGGCGGATGAGCTTATCTGTTATAATTCCACCAGCGGCACTGAAAAACCCTCTCTGACAGAATGCTAGCAGCAGGGCAGGCCAGGACCACCAAGGCGTAGAGAGCCAGTTCATGCCATGTGTCCAGCTTGGATACCCAATAATTCAAAGGCACAGAATAATCACGGAGGACGTTTGTACGATCTGCAAGGTACTCCCTCACCATCTTCCCAAACATTGCACTTCTTGTGACAGCACCCCTTGCCTCTGTGCCGCAACGATGGGAGTGTCTGAGAAAACTGTCCCACAACTTGGCCATTGGTCCCCTGCCTGAGCTGGATTGTACTTCTGTCTCTTTCTTGCTTGGAGTCCTTGGTTGTACAACAAACTCTGACGTCTGCTGCCAGCGTTCTCACATGGGAATTTTCTAAGTAATTCCGCTACAAGGGCCCTGTGGTACTGCAAAATTTTAGTACACCTCTCTGCCTCAGGCAGAAGAGATTGAAAGGTATTTTTGCAGCGTGGGTCTAGAAGTGTCACCAACCAGTAATGAGTGTCACCCAAAATTTTGATAATCCGAGGGTCACGTGAAAAGCAGCGCAACATAAAGTCAGCCATGCGTGCCAGACTGCTAACAGGCAAGACTTCCGTGTCCTCACCAACAGGATGACTGACTATGCTGTCCTCCTCCTCCCTGTCCTCAGGTCATCCCCGGTGAACGGAAGCTAATACAGATGTGTTTGTAGTACCATCTATAGCACATGAAAGTAGCTCCTGTTCTTCCTCCTCCTCATTGCCTACCAATCCACGTTGAGAAGACATGAGGCTGGGCTGAGTGTAATCCCCCTGTATGTTTCCTTCCTCCATGTCCTCGTGTTCCGCCTGCAATGCATCCTCTTTGATTGTGAGCCGAGAGTTTTTCAAAATGCTGAGAAGCGGGATAGTGATGCTAATTATGGCATCATCGCCACTCACCATCTTATTGCAGTCTTCAAAGTTTTAGAGGATGTGACATATGTCTGACATCCATGTCCACTCCTGAGGTCTTATGTGTGGAGTCTGACCTGAAATTCGACGGCCTTGTTGATGTTGGTACTCAACAACGTCCCTCTTCTGCTCACAAATCCTTTCCAACATATGCAGCGTAGAGTTCCAGCGCATGGGGATGGGGACATCACACAACAGTCGTGAGCTGGAATCCGAAAATGCTGCTGAAGCACGGCAAGGGCGGCTGAAGCTGTAGCTGACTTTCTGAAATGGGCAGACAGATGGTGTACTTTCACTAGCAGATGCGGCAGCTCCGGGTAGCTTTTCAGAAAACGTTGAACCAAGAGGTTAAGCACATGGGCCAAGCAAGGTACGTGTATGAGCTCACCTTGCCTCAGAGCCGCCACCAGATTACAGCCATTGTCACACACGACCATGCCTGTCTGTAGGTTCAGCCGTGTCATCCAAACATCTGACTGCTTTTTCAGCGCTGTCCACAACTCTTCTGCATTGTGCGGTTTGTCACCTATGCAGATTAGCTTCAGGACAGCCTGTTGCCGCTTGACTCAGGCAGTGCTGCAATGCTTCCAGCTTCTGACTGATGTGTTGATTTCAGAGAAGGAGGAGGAGGTGCAGGAGCTGTAGACTGAGGGGGCAACCCTGATTGACATAGGGCCAGCAATCCTTGGTGTGGGGAGGATGTGTTCCATCCCAAGGTCCAACTGGGTCCCTGCTTCCACTATGTTATAGGCAACTTGAGAACCCTAGCTTTTATCGGAAACTTCCGTCTGACCCTACGGGTATCTATTCAACCAAACTGAGAACATTGATTGATAGGGCCCTGGAGTTAGGTATCATCAACATTGGGGAACGAGACTTTATTTGGGTGAAGCATCCTACCACATCAACGTTCTACATGCTACCCAAGGTCCATAAGGACGTTCATAGACCACCTGGACGTCCTATTGTTTCCAGTATAGGGAGTTTATGTGAGAAGGCCTGTACTCATGTAGATTTTTTCTTGCAGCCACTTGTGTTGAATCTTCCGTCATACACCAGGGACTCATCTGACTTCATAGCATCTTTACAAGATATCACTCTGGCCCCAGGTGAGATCATGGTGACGTGCGATGTTGAGTCTTTGTACTCTAACATTGATCATGACCATGGTCTGCAAGCAGTGCTTTTCTTCCTGGACCAACAACAGAACTCTGATAGGCTACATGATTCTTTCATAGTGGACCTCCTTGATTTCATTCTGAGACACAATTTTTTTCTTTTTGATAGAAATTTTTTTCTTCAAGTCTCTGGTGTCGCTATGGGGGCTCGTTGTGCCCCGGCCCTGGCTAATTTATTCCTAGGGTGGTGGGAGTCCACTGTGGTCTATAAGTCTGTTTTGTTCTCATCTAAGGTACGATGCTGGCGCAGATACATCGATGATGTGTTTTTTATTTGGACGGGTAGCCAGGATGAGGTTGAGACTTTCATTGGTTTTCTCAACGACAATCCGTATAATATCTTCCTTACCTCCTCATGTTCTTCCTCTTCAGTGATCTTTTTGGACCTGAACGTGGTTTGTCAGGATGGTGTCTTATCCACTTGCTTGTATCGCAAGCCTACTGCCACCAACAACTTATTGGAGTTTCGGAGCTTCCACCCATCCCACACGAAGAAAGGCATTCCGGTGGGACAATTTCTTAGAACGAGGAGGAACTGCACGCGGGATGAGGATTTCTATAGGGAGGCACATGATCTGACTCAGAGATTTAAGAAGAGGACTTATCCCAATAAATACATTTCTCAGGCGTACCAACGGGCCAAGGGGCAGTCACAGGTTGCCCTTTTACAGTCAAGAGAGAAGACATCGGATAGATCTGTTCGCTTCATCACCGGGTTTAATACCCATTGGTCCCAGGTAAGGCATATTTTGCAGAGACATTGGGGCATCCTCACAACGGATTTGTCAACATCTCAGATTGTTAGTGAGCGACCACTAATAACTGCAAGAAGAGCGCCTAATCTCCGTGACATTCTTACGAGGAGTCACTATGCTAGACCCACGGTTAAATTGAATAGGGGCATCTCATTGAAGGGCTCTTTTCCCTGTGGTGACTGCAACGTCTGCCAGTTTATACATCCGGTGAGGGATAACTTTTGTAATCCAACTGATCAGAAGGAGCATCGGCTTAAGAGCTATATTAATTGTAGGACTACAAATGTCATCTATGCTATTATATGCCCCTGCCCACTGGTTTACGTGGGACAGACGTCCCAGGAGTTGCGCCGGCGCATACAGAAACATCTTTCCACCATTAGTATGGCCGCGGCAGACTCACGTAAGGACAAAACGCTCACTACGGTGGCAGCCCACTTTCTGAGACATCATGCTGGTAAATATTCTGGTACTAAGGTAGTGGGTCTTGAGCGCATCCGTGGGTCTGATAGAGGGGGACCATTGGAGAGTAGGCTTTTACAAGCAGAGGCCCGGTGGATTTTCTTACTACATTCTACGGCTCCTTCTGGCATTAATGAAGTTCTTCTTTTTACCGGATTTTTGGGTTAAACTAATATGGTGCCTTTTTGTTCCAGATTAACCCAATCCAGATGTTTCTATCTTCTTCAGATGACCACCGGGATTGTTCTCTGCATCCATCATACACCTTTGAGATGGCGCCTGCACCCCCTGAAGTATGGAGCTCTCTGGGATTGGGATATTCTTTGGATCCCCTGATATATGTCCCTGTGATTATGGATGAGGACTCTGTTTCTGGCAACAAGCAATGTGTGGACCGCTTGGACATTTCAATAAGATTTCTCTCTATTTTTGGTTTATGTTTCTTAGAGGACCGTAGCGCTATCATATGCCATGGTATTGGCGTCCAGGTTATATCCATCTGGCAGACCTATAAAGGCTCGGCACCCTCTGGTGCGCTTTTTGGATCTTGGCGTGCCTGGAAATCTTTTTTATTTGTCTCTTTCAATATGGACGAAGATTTATCTTCTACAAGCTAGTGGGATGTGACTTCTTCCCCCTTTGTTCCATTTTAGCGGTGTTATCTTACCTTTTGGCCCATACACACTGTTTTATGACGTTTCCCGCAATGTGCTACTTGTCCTCTTGTTTTGTATCCAGGTCCGTTGGCCATGTCGTTATTCTTCGGTATTGTTTTAGGTGGTACGTGCTCTAGGCTCCTCCTATATACTGCTTTATCTTTCGTCAGCAGTGCTCTTATAAAATGATCTTTATATTTAGTAGGAGCGACAGGGTGTGCGTTCTAAAATATTGAATAAACTCTCACAATCATGTGGCTTGTTTGTTTGTATCATTATTTTGTTTGTTCAGGGATGTGGTATCTGATTGTTTGTCACATTATAATGGATACATCATTTTCCGATGTTTTCTTGTATTGTTCGTATCTGGGTACCATTATACCCTAACATTATTATGTATGCTTGTCCCCCTGTGAATCCCGTCATGTATTCCGTTTTGTCTGGGTGTTTTATGTTATATGTTATGTCTATTTCATCAATTCAGGATTTCTTATAACTCCAAGACTCCTCACTATTAGTATGTGTCCAGTTAGGCGTTCTCTCTAGGTATTAGCCCATCCACTTTGTTATCAGTGGTATTCCTGAGCTGGTTGCACAATGCGCGGCGCTGGAGAGTTCCGGCGCATGCGCATTGTGTAGTATTGGCAGAGACGTCTGCCATTGCATACACTTCCGCCCTCTCGGCGTCATTTCCGGTTCCGGCTTCCGGCGTAGCTCGTCCCTCAGCGTTTCCTCATGTAAGGTATTTAAACTGGTGTTGGCCATTGCAGCACATCTTCCCCTGACGAAGCCGTCCTTGCGACGGCGATACGCGTTGGGCTTCCTCCCCACGCCCGCCCTGCCTTTGGCGCTCTATACCCTCATGTGGGTTTTTTCTCAGCACGTTCTTGCGTTCTGTCTGGCCGGACCTGGGACCTGGATACAACTTTCTTCCATGTGGTAGCTATCATTTCACATGGGCATTGTCACGGATGGGCATTTTTTTTGCTGTCATCATTGGGTCTGGGTCCAGTTGCATAGGCACCCCTTTGTCCTTATACGCTATACTAGTGTGTATGGGCCTATCTTTTGTCCCACAGCTGGCTATAACTGCATTCATTTTTGTGGGGGTGCTTGTTGTACTCTTTATGTTATCTCAGGTCTGATATGCTTATGTCGTGCCTTACAGGACATTGATTAGTGTGCTGTGTTATTTATGGTTATTTAGTATTTTTTTGCGCCTTTATTTGTTCATGTTGTATTGTTTTGGCGGGCATGTGTGGGGATGATGGTATGATGCCATTTTAATTGTTTTTATTTTTATTTGTGTGTCAATAAAAGTTTACCTTTTTACTTATATTCATTTTTGTGGTGTGCATTTATATGAAGCGGTTCCTTTTTTGTTTTCTCCTTTTTTTCCCTGCTTCCACTATGTTAACCCAGTGTGCCGTCATTGAGATGTACCGTCCCTGCCCACAAGCACTTGTCCACGTGTCTGTGGTTAGGTAGACTTTCCCCGTAACAGCATTGTTGAGGGCACGGGTAATGTTGTGGGACACATGCTGGTGTAATGCCGGTATGGCACACCTGGAGAAATAGTGGTGACTGGGGACCAAGTACCTTGGGACGGCCGCCGCCATCAGGTTGTGGAAAGCTTCCGTCTCAACAAGCCTAAAAGGCAGCATT
The DNA here is from genome assembly GCF_032444005.1 of Ranitomeya imitator. NCBI lineage: Eukaryota > Metazoa > Chordata > Amphibia > Anura > Dendrobatidae > Ranitomeya > Ranitomeya imitator. The sequence goes on from NC_091283.1 coordinate 377,010,619, forward strand.
TCTAGCGCAAGCAGAAGAAAAATATTAGAATTGAGGACTGTGGCCTGTGGGGCGTTGGTTGGGTATTTCTGCTTGCGTTCCAAAGACTAGGTTATAGACAACTGAACGCTGTGCTGGGACAAGGATGTGGAAGGGCTTGCTGATGGTGCTGTTTGACTGTGGGCCACAACAGGTGAAGGGCTAGAGGTATCTTCACATGCACAGTGTACTGGGGATTGGCTTCTATGCAAAACAATGGAAGAAGCAGTGGTGTGACCAGCAGGCAGTGGTCCTCGAGCCTGGGGTTCGGCCCACAAAGTCGGGTGCTTTGCTTGCATGTGCCTGATCATGCTGGTGGTCAGGCTGGTTGTTTTGCTACCCCTGCTGAAGCGGGCATGGCAGGTGCTGCAAATGGCTTGTTTAGGGTAATCGGCAGAGTCTTTAAAAATAGCCAGACTCGGGAAGATCTCACAGGTGGAATGGCAACTTCACTCATGTTGGTGTTACGGGGAACGGATGCACATCTTCTGTCTGTGGCCACCACACTGCTTCTTCCTGCTTGTTGGGGGGATATTCCTCCTTCCCCATTTGTGCTGCTGTCCTCGCTATGCATGTCCTCCTGCCAGGTTGGGTCAAACACCATGTCATCCAGCACCTCGTCTTCCACATCCGCACCCAGCTCCCACACCTGACTTTCTAGCAATTGTGTCTCATCATCGTCCACCTCTTGTGACACTTTCCCACCAAAACCTTTGTGTGACCGGGGCTGGTCAAATCTTTGGGCAGCTCTACATGCGATCTCATCTTTCCCCACTTCAAGCTGACTGGCAGAGATTTCTGAATCTTGAAATGGAAAACTGAACAGCTCTTCAGCGTGTCCAAGTGTGGGATCAGTTATCTCAGGGCACTCAGCATGGTGTGAGGAAGGAGGATCAGGGTGAGGAATATCCTGGCCACTCTCACGGCTACTCAGACTTGACCATGTGGAGTACAAGGTAGTGGTGGTTGCAAAGTGACTGGAAGCATTATCCGCTATCCAACCAACAACCGTTTCACACTGCTCTAGCTTCAATAGTGTGCTGCGGTCCCCTAGAAAATGGGACAGGAATGTCAAGCGAGAAGATGTGGGTCTTTGTTGTTGCCCACTTTCACCTTGCCCACGGCCTTGTCCTCTAGATGCACCATCAGCATCACATCCACTTCCCCGTCCCTTGCCTTAACCATATTAAATGGACTACTGCATTATTTCAAATGCTCAACACAAATGTCTTTATTAGTAGCGAAATAGTATGTGATCAGTATGCCTGCAAATCTATGATTTTTCAAACCCAAACACCAGGCAGGCCTCAGCCTGACCTAACAGACTGTATTGAAAAAAAATTTTTTAAGTTAATTTATGCAAAATAATGCTGTATAGAATTTGGGTATCACACAGCCAAAAAATAAGTACACCGGCCTCCAATGCCCAAACTTGGAGCACAGAGATACAGTTATATGAAAAAGTTTGGGCACCCCTATTATTCTTAAGCTTAATGTTTTATAAAAATTGTTTTTTTGCAACATCTATTTCAGTTTCATATATCTAATAACTGTTGGACACAGTAATGTTTCTGCCTTGAAATGAGGTTTATTGTACTAACAGAAAATGAGCAATCTGCATTCACTCGCTGTGAAACATATAATCCCTTAAAAAGATATACTTTAATAATAATATTAAAAATACCTATTCCCAGTGAAAAACAATAATAGACCTAACCGTGCACATAACCTACCAGATATCCCTACGCTTTGCTGCTATCACTACCTAGTAGTGGAGGTTGGCACCCTGATAGAATGATTTTTTGGCGCCCCCACTCCGCAGCGGCTATCCCCAACTCGCGCTATTTGTTCCTAGCGGGCTATAGGTGGGAAAACAATGAGCAAACAAAAGAGATGAAGGAAAGCGTTTAGGTAAAGAGAAAGCTATAATGCACAAACTATTTTACTCCCCCATGCATGTATTCCTAATAACCAAAAAATGGATTATGACTCAATAATACATTTGCATATATCCACATAAAGTCCTATGATGTGTTTAGCCATGATGGCCACTCCACAGATACACACAGCTTATGTTTACACAGTACTCAGAGAAAAAGTAAATGTGAAAAAGACAGCAAGGGGATCAAACAATCAACAAGCCTGGTTCAAATAGTAATGAACAGTCCATCATATCTGACATCAGCCATTATCAGTGATATGCAATTTTAGCAGGTACTGATGGACAATTTAGAGGAAAGCAAGGGAGGCTATTAGCCCAAAATCTCTTAGCTTCCAACCGATCACCTCAACGCGTTTCCCCGTCATATGGTTCATCAGGAGGCACAAATGTAGAACCAGTGATGCATAGATGCAGGTGTCCTGATGTATGGACAGACTTGTGATCCCTGATCTTATATATTTTTTCCGTTCGTGTTACAAGCATGTTCACTCATCACTATTTCTGAACTGTTCCTGAGATAAAAAATGAGTACTGTTGTTTCTAAATGATTATGAACTTGTTTTCTTTGCATTATTTGAGGTCTGAAAGCACTGGGTTTTTTTTTTATTTTGACCATTTTTCTTTGTTAGAAAAAAATACTAAATTTATTGCTTGAAAATTCTGAGACGTCAGAAGTTTATAGAACAAAAGAAGAGGGGACGGGAAGAAGAACATTAGACTCGAACAACGAAGACCCAGGAAAACATACTCAGAAGGGAGGTAAGAACATTTCTAAAACAATCCACAGCAAGGAGATTGGAACAAAACAAAATCCTCTAAACTGCATGCTCGCAAACCAGAAGCCTGACAAACAAGATGGAAGAACTAGAAGCAGAAATATCTACAGGTAACTTTGACATAGTGGGAATAACCGAGACATGGTTAGATGAAAGCTATGACTGGGCAGTTAACTTACAGGGTTACAGTCTGTTTAGAAAGGATCGTAAAAATCGGAGAGGAGGAGGGGTTTGTCTCTATGTAAAGTCTTGTCTAAAGTCCACTTTAAGGGAGGATATTAGCGAATGGAATGAGGATGTCGAGTCCATATGGGTCGAAATTCATGGAGGGAAAAATGGTAACAAAATTCTCATTGGGGTCTGTTACAAACCCCCAAATATAACAGAAATCATGGAAAGTCTACTTCTAAAGCAGATAGATGAAGCTGCAACCCATAATGAGGTCCTGGTTATGGGGGACTTTAACTACCCGGATATTAACTGGGAAACAGAAACCTGTGAAACCCATAAAGGCAATAGGTTTCTGCTAATAACCAAGAAAAATTATCTTTCACAATTGGTGCAGAATCCAACCAGAGGAGCAGCACTTTTAGACCTAATACTATCTAATAGACCTGACAGAATAACAAATCTGCAGGTGGTCGGGCATCTAGGAAATAGCGACCACAATATTGTACAGTTTCACCTGTCTTTCACTAGGGGGACTTGTCAGGGAGTCACAAAAACACTGAACTTTAGGAAGGCAAAGTTTGACCAGCTTAGAGATGCCCTTAATCTGGTAGACTGGGACAATATCCTCAGAATTAAGAATACAGATAATAAATGGAAAATGTTTAAGAACATCCTAAATAGGCAGTGTAAGCGGTTTATACCTTGTGGGAATAAAAGGACTAGAAATAGGAAAAACCCAATGTGGCTAAACAAAGAAGTAAGACAGGCAATTAACAGTAAAAAGAAAGCATTTGCACTACTAAAGCAGGATGGCACCATTGAAGCTCTAAAAAACTATAGGGAGAAAAATACTTTATCTAAAAAACTAATTAAAGCTGCCAAAAAGGAAACAGAGAAGCACATTGCTAAGGAGAGTAAAACTAATCCCAAACTGTTCTTCAACTATATCAATAGTAAAAGAATATAAACTGAAAATGTGGGGGTCGTGTCCAGCTGCTGGAGAAGGACGCATGGTGGAGATCTCCTCCAGCAAAGAGGAGATATAGGTCTTTCCCCAGACCTCAACCAAGAATGGACCACCAGTTATTACCTGGCAACACACCTGGATCAAGGGGGACCCCTGGCCGGTGATCTCCCGCGGCGAGGAGCCGGCACACCGGACCCTCAGGCACAGAGCGGCCCTGCAGCACAGCCGCACCAGAAACAGGCCGGCACAGCAAGGACTCCTCAGGTACCGCAGACGGCAAAGGGAAGTCCGGCAGAAGGCACATAGTAAGGTGCGCGGCAGCAGTGAGAAGACTGCGGACCCCCCGCCGAGGTAAAGGGGTAGTGAGGGAGAGGCCCTCCCGCCCTTGGATCTCCCACGGCACCCGAGAGGAGAGCTTCGCAGGCGCGCTCAGACGAAGCTCCTGCAGGGAAGACCCTGAAGAGTGCGCAGACCGCACCTCACCTAGGAGAAAGGCGACCAAGGTAGGACTGGTACAGGTGAGACAGGAGACCCCCCGGGGCGCCCGCCATTGTGTCCCCTGTGCAGGTCGTTTTCCCGCCAGTGGGAGGGTGGACGCCATCTTGGGGACAGATCCCCTTACAGAGAAACACCATCATAGTGCGGGCATACCCAAGACTCTCGGCATGCCAGCATACTGTCCTGCTCATCAGTCTTGCTGCAGAAGCGGTGCAGTCACCCTGCCATTGCTCTATACGGGGCTTTCATTGTGCCTGTCTTACATTAATATTGGAAACACAGACTACCAGCATATTACTCAGTAAGCCTGCATTCTACAAATCTAGACCTCTGGTGACACCTAGTGTTGGGATCGATTATAGCATCCAGAGGTTCCCCCTTCCTGGCTCAGAACAATGTACATGCCCCACTAACCCTAAGATCGTAATCAAATGCACCTTGGAGGGGGCTTGCTGATGAAGCGCTGAGCCGAATGTAGTGATCACTGCTCCCCCATGTTCCCCTGAACACTATCACGGGCAATTAATAGCAGCAGACATACATGGGTAAAACTAAAAGGATTTCTGGACAACCCACAAGCTTACACAAGGAGCCTTCTCTAGAGGACATGGAACGGTTTTTAAACCAGCCACTCCAAACAAGGAATACCAGATCAACAATGTCGCAAACCCCGCATAAAAATGGTTCCTCCTCCAAAGAGCCTCAGTCCTCACATATCTCCCCTAAAAAATCAACAGACAATAGTAATGGAGACAAAGACCTGCCTGAGGACATGAATATAGCTGAGCTGAGTAAATATATTAAAGCTCTCCCAACCAAAACAGATCTAGAAAGCTTTGCGTGCAGACTTGAGAACTCGTATAAAAAGGAGATACATAATCTGCAGATGGAATTCACATCGCGTATAGAGGACGTGGAAAAGACACAAGAAGATATCTCACAAGAACTCCAGGCTCACAGAGAAATCTTAATGGATCATACCATGAAACTGGAGGAAATGTCATCTGACCTTGAGGACCTGGAAAACCGCAACAGGCGTAACAATATCCGTATACGAGGCCTCCCAGAATCCGTCAGTCCTCAGGATTTAGACCGCACAGTCCAGAGAATATTCCTGGACATTCACGAGGACAGCACCATTGAGTTCGACAGGATTCATAGATCTCTTGGTCCTAAACCCACGTCTGAGTCACGCCCTAGAGATGTCATCTGCAGGGTGCACTACTTTAGAATTAAGGAGGCCATCACGATAGCTTCTAGGAAAAAGGGATCTCTCCAGTTTGAAGGTCAACCAATACTACTCCTGTCAGATCTATCCAGACGCACCCTATCCCTGCGTAAAGCCTTGAAACCCTTGCTGGCGGCTCTCAAAGAAAGAGATATCCCCTACAGGTGGGGGTTCCCATTTCAACTAACAGCATCCAAAGGTGGCAAAAGCGCATACTTTCGCCGGATCGGGGACCTGGCTAACTTCCTAGGCACATTTGAACTCCCACTAATAGATCTTCCAGACTGGCCTCTAACTCCAGCACTCCCAGATGCTCCTCCAAGGTGGCTCAAGGTCCCCCGTTCCAAGAATTGACACACCAATGAAGGCTCCTCTGACCCTCCATGAAGTTCTCTTCTTTTGTTCCCATTTTTTTTTCTCTAGTTTTAATTAGTTTCTACTCATTGCTGCAATATATTTAGACACTCTGCTGCAGTTGAGTGGTCCCATGGATACTTATTGTTAATTGATTGAATCTCCTGATGGGGCGGATGGTTTCACTGTGGGTTCGCCTTGGAGTTTTAATCTTAATCCCTGGACATTTGAGCGCGTGGTGTCTTGCTTGTCATCGGTGTTTTTGTTCCCCCCCCCCTTTTTTTTTCTTTCTTTTTCTTTACTCTTATTGTTCTCTGATGGCACGTGGGACATCTTGCTTATGCAAGGGTTATTGTTATGTTTAACTAGATTTTACACGTTTGCAAGTTTTTGTTCATGGGACCTAACAAGTTCGCGGGGGGGGGGGGGGGAAGGGGGGAGCCAGTGTTTCCCTTGGCTTCCCTTCTCCACTAAAGGTGCACGGGCGAGGGGAGGGGGGGGAAATTATTCTTCTCCCTTCTTTTGCCCTAACTACACAGATGCAAAGCCAGATTTCCTGACTGACCACGAGGAAGACACCACATCTCCCACTGTGAAATGGGAAGCTTTGAAAAGCGTAGTAAGAGGCGTTCTCATCTCTCATGGCGCTAGGTTGAAAAAAGAAAGAGCGGCGGAAATACTTAGTCTAACAGAGCAAATTCACCAACTAGAAAATAAACATAAAAGAGACCTCGAGGCCAGCACACTTGCTCAGCTCTCCTCGGTCAGGCAAAAACTACTAACTATTATAGACCAAAAATCCAAATGCCTCAGGGAGAGACTCAAAAGCTTCTATCAGCTCGGCAATAAAAGTGGTAGAGTCTTGGTCAGAGCTCTTAATCAACGCAATCCCAATACATACATCCCTTTTATTAAAACTACAGGAGGATAGTCTAAGTTCTAGCAATAGTTCTAATCCTTCCAGGAATCGCATTAAGGTATCCAATCCCTATTATTATCCTATACAAGCACGCAGATCTGTGATGGACAGGTTTCAAACTGTCATGGAAACACAGCTGAGGCTTCTTTCCGAGACCACCTCTGATGCACGCTTTTATAACAGCAATCTAAAACCCAAATTGCAACGGGCACTACGAGAACTACGTGACAATGATGATCTTGTCATCAAAAACGCCGATAAAGGCGGTTCCGTTGTAGTTATGGACAAAAATAACTATATAGCTTGGGTTGACAAAATGTTATCAGATTCTGCTGTATATAAATGTCTATCTGCCAATCCCACTTTACCTATCAGGGATAAAATCTTTGGACTTATTGATGAGGGCTTTAGTCTTGGCTTTTTCAACAAAAAAGAGAGTGATTACCTCAAGGTTGCGACCCCCATTACCCCAGTACTATACGCTCTGTCCAAAATGCATAAAAATGCATATCCTCCACCTATGAGACCTATTGTTTCAGGTATTGGGTCCCTGGGTGAAAGACTGGGGGAGTGGCTTGACCAGCTCCTTCAGCCTCTCGTCCGGAGAACACCTGGCTATCTGAGTGATAGTACAGATGTACTTAATGTTATGAAAGATCTTATATGGCAGACTGACTTCTCATGGATCACCTCAGATGTTGTCTCATTATACACGTCCATACCTCCTGAAATAGCACTTTATGCATTGAAATTTCACATGGAAAAATACAGTGATTTTCCCTCAGATCTCCAAACCTATGTAATAGAAGTTACTCAATTCCTCATCACTACTAATTTTTTTTGCTTTAATCAAACCTATTATATGCAAATCAGTGGTGTTTCAATGGGGGCCAAGTACTCACCTTCTCTCGCCAATTTGGTTATGAGTTGGTGGGAGGAGTCTTATATTTGCAATGTGGAGAATCCATTTAGGGATCACATATTTTGGTACGGTAGATATATCGATGATATGATATTAATTTGGAATTCCGATGTATCTACCATGCACAGACTAATTGATTATTTCAACAATAATCCCTTTAATCTCAGTTTTACTGCTCGTCAAGAACATACATGCATAGAGTTTTTGGATTTAAAACTTAAAGGTGTGAATAATTTTCCTGTAGTCACAACTACATTCAGAAAAACTACAGCGGGGAACACAATCTTGAGGGCAAACAGCCATCATCCAAAACACACAATTAAAAGTATACCTGTAGGTGAAATGACCAGAGCAAAACGTAATTGCAGTATTCAGGAGGACTATTCTAAAGAAGTCGAGGACATTAAAGATAGACTCACACAGAGAGGTTATAGCCAATGGTGCCTACAAAGGGCAGAAAAAATAGTTGACAAAAAACCTCAGTTCAAATCCCCACAAACGAAAACAACATCTTCCATCAATCCTATTACTTTGGTTTTTCAATACAGCAATCAATTTGCTTCTATAAGCAAATTAATTAGAAATAATTTAACTATCTTAAGAGAAGATCCTGACATCGCTGCTGTACTTAAACATGGATGTAGAATCGTATCTAGAAAAGCACCATCTTTAGGTAATAGTCTCTCCCCTAGTTCCCTCAATATCCCTCATGTGCAATCCTCCAATTGGCTCAGTGTAAAGGGCTTTCACAAATGTGGTGCTGCAGTATGCAAAACCTGCAAATTTGCACAGAAGCGTTCCGATTTTACGGACGCAAATGATCAAAACACATATCAAATAAAAACATTCCTTAATTGTAATACCAATAACGTAGTTTATATAATGGAATGTACGACATGTCATCTTAAATACGTTGGTAGCACCATACGCCCACTAAAAACTAGAATACGTGAGCATATTTATGATATAGATAATGCCAATACTCACAGAAATATATCCCAGGTGTCACTACATTTTATTAATTTTCATCAATCCAATCTTGATTCCCTCAAAGTCTATGCAATTGAAAAAACACATAGACCCTTCAGAGGAGGGGACACTGAAGTGACCCTGAGAAACAGAGAAACATGGTGGATATTCAAATTGGGAACCAGAACACCTAATGGTCTCAATAAGAGAAAAGACATCATACTTTTTTATTAGTTACATCATTTCTTATATTTACCTTATCCCCTTGAATGTCTTCTCTTTATTGGCACATCATGTGTTCTCGTGCTGGCCCGATCATGTATGACGTTGCACTGCCCAGCATACACGACTACCCAGTTTTTTTTTTTTTTTTTTCATAGGTTATCGCTCTTGGGATGTACTCCAATAAATAAATATTTAGTAGCGTTACAGTCTGCAGGTTTTTCACCCTTCTCATGTAACTATTTGTCCATTGCTCCTGAAGGGTATCTGAGTTATTGTATGTATACATCGGAGCCTGCGAACTCTTTAGTCAGCAGACTATCCTATTGTATTGCATTGTCTTATTCGTTATGTCACTTTTATGCTTACGTTATGTTTATGGGTATACACTTTTTATAGTCATTTAGTTTCTCTGTTCACCAACCATATCATATTTGTGTTTGCATATATGCTTCTCAGATTTGTGTTTGTATATTATTTTTACAGGTTTTGGATTAGTTAATTATTTCGAGAAATTTGTTTGTTTAGAAGAAAAAAAAAAAAAAAAAAGGAATTTTTTTTTTTTTTTTTTCCTTTTCTCTTGTGATGGCATCTCCTAACACTGATTAAGGTGACATGCATGCTGATTATCCAATGAAGTCTTCCTCTTCGGATTCCGCTCAAGTTCTGCTTTTTTCCAACTCAAGAAAAATTTACCATCATGCAGTTTGCGTATTTATGCATTTTGGACATTTGTCGTTGCATAAGATCATCATTGTTACATTATTTAGTGACAAGATTTGTTGTGTTCCATATATTCTTGTATTATGTTTAGTTAAAGGACATATGTGTTTCCTTTTTTTTTTTTTTTCTATTTCTGCCTATTCCGTGAACTTTTTGTTTCATGTGGCCAATTGCTGGTTCACATTCACCACCAGGTGTTTTCATTCTCAGTGGATTACTTTTCCACCTGATCATTGCACCGGTGTGTTCAATGGATTCTTACATAAAAAGCACGGAACAGGCCAGACACTAGATATCATGATTAAGGGTGCTTTGCCACCTGAAACGCGTAGATAGATAGTGTTTTTATCCTTATTGTGCTGATGTTTTTATCCTCTGCTTCTATATGAAGTGAATAAAGTACCAAGTTTTTACTTTTCACTGTCTCGTTGAGCTGGATATTCTTTTTTTGCTTTTTGTTTCCCTTGGCTTCCCTTCTCCACTAAAGGTGCACGGGCGAGGGGAGGGGGGGAAAATTATTCTTCTCCCTTCTTTTGCCCTAACTACACAGAAGCAAAGCCAGATTTCCTGACTGACCACGAGGAAGACACCACATCTCCCACTGTGAAATGGGAAGCTTTGAAAAGCGTAGTAAGAGGCGTTCTCATCTCTCATGGCGCTATGTTGAAAAAAGAAAGAGCGGCGGAAATACTTAGTCTAACAGAGCAAATTCACCAACTAGAAAATAAACATAAAAGAGACCTCGAGGCCAGCACACTTGCTCAGCTCTCCTCGGTCAGGCAAAAACTACTAACTATTATAGACCAAAAATCCAAATGCCTCAGGGAGAGACTCAAAAGCCGCTTCTATCAGCTCGGCAATAAAAGTGGTAGAGTCTTGGTCAGAGCTCTTAATCAACGCAATCCCAATACATACATCCCTTTTATTAAAAACAAAGAGGGCAAGAAAGTGTTTAATACCAGAGATATTCTTACCAACTTTAGTGAATATTACAAATCTCTATATAACATAGCGGGACACTATAAAGACACACCGCTACATTCTCTCTGTAATAAAATCAAATCATATTTACAGGAACATAAGCTACCCATACTGCCTGAAGGTGATCTACTTGATCTTGAAAGGGAATTCTCAGTGGAGGAAGTATCTGAAACTATTAGCGCCTTGAAACAGGGAAAGAGCCCGGGTCCTGATGGGTTCTCAGCAGGTTTCTATAAATCATTCAACACAATGCTCAGCCCAATATTCCTGAAAGCTTGTAACTTTGTCTCCCTTGGGGGTTCTTTCCCTACACAGGCACTCACCGCCCACATAACAGTACTCCCCAAGCCTGGTAAAGACACTTCTACGAGTGATAATTACCGCCCGATTTCTCTGATAAATTTAGATATCAAAATATATGCAAAAATGCTAGCAAACAGATTATGCCCCCTTTTACCAAAATTAATAAACCAGGATCAGGTGGGCTTTGTTCCAGGACGAGAGGCGAGAGACAACACAATCCGAACTATATCTCTACTTGATGGGGCGGGCAGGGAGGGGGACCCCCTGTGTATCATGTCAATCGACGCTGAAAAGGCCTTTGACCGGGTTCATTGGGAATTTATTTTTCAGACTCTAGAGGAAATTGGCCTAAAAGAAAATATGCTGCGTAGGATCTCCGCTTTGTATTCCTCTCCTAATGCCCAGGTCAAGGTTAACGGAGCATTATCGAATGTGTTCCCGGTCAGAAATGGTACAAGGCAGGGGTGCCCACTTTCTCCCCTCCTATATATTTTAACAATGGAGCATTTGGCTGTGGCACTGAGAAATAACCCCTCAATTAATGGTATAAAATTACGTTCTGAGGAACATAAGTTAGCACTTTTTGCAGATGACATCCTTCTATACATCACGTCTCCCTCTACGAGCCTACCAAACATTATTTCAGAATTACATAAATTTGGTCTCCTAAGCAACTTTAAAATGAACTCCCATAAATCCGAAATCCTAAACATTTCACTACAACTCCCCCTGGTTGATCAATTAAGGACGGCCTTTCCATTTAAATGGCGCTTTGACTTCCTCACTTATCTGGGTATCAAAATTACAAGCAAAATGTCTAAACTGTTTGAGGCCAACTTTACGCCAGCCCTACAAAAAACAAACTTGGACTTGGAGAAGTGGCACGGGCTCCAATTGTCTTGGCTGGGTAGGATCAATGCAGTTAAAATGGACCTCCTACCTCGCCTCTTATATTTCTTCCAAACAATTCCCCTATACCTACCAGCTTCCTTCTTTTCCCGCCTCAAACAAATAATCACTCGTTTTATCTGGTCCCATAGTCGGGCACGAATTTCATATACATCTTTAAGTAGATCTAAACTGACAGGTGGTTTGGGCCTCCCAGATCTGGCGGTTTACAGTTATGCTTCAATAGGATCATGTATCCTGGACCTTTATCACAGTAAAAATAGCAAAAAGTGGGTAAATCTGGAAAATGACCTTAATGGATGCGACTCCCAAGTTGTTCTTTGGTCCGGAGGTAAAGGGGTGGGGCCAGGTGTCTACATACCCTTCCTCACACGAAACATATTGCTTCTTATTAAAAACAGGAACAAAGACCTTCAGATTACAACTCTCCCGGGACCCCTGATTCCAATCTATGATAATCCTGCTTTTCCGGCGGGACTAAATAGAGAGACGTATCTAAACAAGAGAAAAGATTCCAAACCCATCATCCATGACTATTTAAAGGAAACTGGGATGAAGTCTCTTCGGGAATTATTCCCAGAGGAGGAAACACACTCTGTTGATTGGTTCTTCTATGAACAACTAAAAAGTTTTATTCACACAATTTCTAAACAAACCAATATCAGCAGGCCACTAACTCCCTTTGAGATGCTTTGCATATCAGCAAGCCCCCCAGATCATACTGTCTCGCTGCTATATAAAATCTTCCAAGAGGGGAGGGCTCCACTGCAGGGTTGGCCAATGTTTTTCTCGAAATGGGAGGGTGATCTGGGAAGACCCATGTCATCTGAAGATAGGGGAAAAATTCTTCTCTTCTCGTTCAGATCGTCATTATGCGCGGTATCACAGGAGAGGAGCTATAAGATTCTAGCAAGATGGTATAGATGCCCTGCCATGGTGCATGCGGTGTTCCCCACGACTTCTGACACCTGTTGGAGATGCCTAAAGGAAATAGGCTCTTACATGCATATTTGGTGGGACTGCCCCCCCATAAAGGATTTGTGGTTGGCCGTTTTTGAACTTCATAATAGGATGTCTATCACACAGATCCAACCCTCAGCAAGTCTAGCATTGTTGTCTTTGTGTAACCTGTCGATATCTAGGTTCAAGAGGGGCATCCTCATACGCTTTCTTACTGCAGTCAGGAATCTAATCCCACGTTTTTGGAAACAAGAAAAATTCCCTTCCCGTGCGGAATTTGTGGCAAAACTTAATGAAATTTATAGAATGGAGCAGCTCATAAATCAGTCTACAGGTAATGCGGAAAAAAACTACAACACATGGGCTCCCTGGATTGCTTTTAGGGAAACCTCTGAATTAGATCGCTGGATTTCCAGAACTTGACGCATTATGTAGCTCATTCGCGTGCACTCCCGAGCCGTTTCTCGACCTGCACTCTGGCCGCTGGAGCGGGTTGGCAGCCACACTTTTCTCCCACATTCCCCACTCCCCCATCCACTCCTCTCCTTCTTTCTACCCCTCTTTCTTTCCCTTATCTTACTTTGTGTGTCTTCCTCTTACCCAGTTTGAACGTATACTATACTGTCAAATGATTACAAAGAAATGTAATAATGGCTATCTACTATCCCTGCTGTTTTTATTATTAACACCTCATAATCTCGGGATAACCAACAACATTATTTACCAGAAAGTTGAATTACAAGACCTAAACGTTCTCACAATGCCTCACTTGACTTACTTGTAACCATTGTTTATCATTGCACTGATTTACTAGTTTGTATTGTTTACCTTTATTCTTTATTGCTATGACCAATAAAAATGAATTATACAAAAACTGAAAATGTAGGCCCCTTAAAATATAGTGAGGAAAGAATGGTTGTAGATGACGAGGAAAAAGCTAACACATTAAACACCTTCTTCTCCACGGTATTCACGGTGGAAAATGAAATGCTAGGTGAAATCCCAAGAAACAATGAAAACCCTATATTAAGGGTCACCAATCTAACCCAAGAAGAGGTGCGAAACCGGCTAAATAAGATTAAAATAGATAAATCTCCGGGTCCGGTTGGCATACACCCACGAGTACTAAGAGAACTAAGTAATGTAATAGATAAACCATTATTTCTTATTTTTAGGGACTCTATAGTGACTGGGTTTGTTCCGCAGGACTGGCGCATAGCAAATGTGGTGCCAATATTCAAAAAGGGCTCTAAAAGTGAACCTGGAAATTATAGGCCAGTAAGTCTAACCTCTATTGTTGGTAAAATATTTGAAGGGTTTCTGAAGGATGTTATTCTGGATTATCTCAATGAGAATAACTGTTTAACTCCATATCAGCATGGGTTTATGAAAAATCGCTCCTGTCAAACCAATCTAATCAGTTTTTATGAAGAGGTAAGCTATAGGCTGGACCACGGTGAGTCATTGGACGTGGTATATCTCGATTTTTCCAAAGCGTTTGATACCGTGCCGCACAAGAGGTTGGTACACAAAATGAGAATGCTTGGTCTGGGGGAAAATGTGTGTAAATGGGTTAGTAATTGGCTTAGTGATAGAAAGCAGAGGGTGGTTATAAATGGTATAGTCTCTAACTGGGTCGCTGTGACCAGTGGGGTACCGCAGGGGTCGGTATTGGGACCTGTTCTCTTCAACATATTCATTAATGATCTGGTAGAAGGTTTACACAGTAAAATATCGATATTTGCAGATGATACAAAACTATGTAAAGCAGTTAATACAAGAGAAGATAGTATTCTGCTACAGATGGATCTGGATAAGTTGGAAACTTGGGCTGAAAGGTGGCAGATGAGGTTTAACAATGATAAATGTAAGGTTATACACATGGGAAGAAGGAATGAATATCACCATAACACACTGAACGGGAAACCACTGGGTAAATCTGACAGGGAGAAGGACTTGGGGATCTCCTGACCATAACCCTTCCACTTGACCAAGTACTGGAGTTTCCGTCTCGAAATACGAGAATCCAAAATCTTCTCCACCACATGCTCCAACTCCCCCTCAACCAACACCGGAGCAGGAGGGTCAATGGATGGAACCACAGGCGCCACGTATCTCCGCAATAACGACCTATGGAACACATTATGGATGGCAAAAGAATCTGGAAGGGCCAAACGAAATGACACAGGATTGATAACCTCAGAAATTTTATACGGACCAATGAAACGAGGCTTAAACTTAGGAGAGGAAACCTTCATAGGAACATAACGAGACGACAACCAAACTAAATCCCCAACACGAAGTCGGGGACCCACACAGCGCCGGCGGTTAGCGAAACGTTGAGCCTTCTCCTGGGACAATGTCAAATTGTCCACCACATGAGTCCAAATCTGCTGCAACCTATCCACCACAGTATCTACACCAGGACAGTCCGAAGACTCAACCTGCCCTGAAGAGAAACGAGGATGGAAACCAGAATTGCAGAAAAACGGCGAAACCAAAGTAGCCGAGCTGGCCCGATTATTAAGGGCAAACTCAGCCAACTGCAAAAAGGACACCCAATCATCCTGATCAGCAGAAACAAAGCATCTCAGATATGTTTCCAACGTCTGATTAGTTCGATCGGTTTGGCCATTTGTCTGAGGATGGAAAGCCGAGGAAAAAGACAAATCAATGCCCATCCTAGCACAAAAGGATCGCCAAAACCTCAAAACAAACTGGGAACCTCTGTCCGAAACGATGTTCTCCGGGATGCCATGTAAACGAACCACATGCTGGAAAAACAATGGCACCAAATCTGTAGGTTTCCTGTTCCTAATGGGCGGATCCCCTCTCTCGTCGTGCTGTCATGGGAGTCCGAGTAAATAATGGCACCAAATCAGAGGAGGAAGGCAATTTAGACAAAGGTACCAAATGGACCATCTTAGAAAAGCGATCACAAACCACCCAAATGACTGACATCTTTTGAGAGACGGGGAGATCCGAAATAAAATCCATAGAAATATGCGTCCAGGGCCTCTTTGGGACCGGCAAGGGCAAAAGCAACCCACTAGCACGAGAACAGCAGGGCTTAGCCCGAGCAGAAGTCCCACAGGACTGCACAAAAGAACGCACATCCCGTGACAAAGACGGCCACCAAAAGGATCTAGCCACCAAATCTCTGGTACCAAAGATTCCAGGATGCCAAGCCAACACCGAACAATGAAGCTCAGAGATAACTCTACTAGTACATTTATCAGGGACAAACAGTTTCCTCTGCTGGGCAACGGTTAGGTCTATCAGCCTGAAATTTTTGCAGCACCCGCCGCAAATCAGGGGAGATGGCAGACAGAATTATCCCCTCTTTGAGAATACCTGTCGGCTCAGAAACACCCGGAGAGTCAGGCACAAAACTCCTTGACAGGGTATCAGCCTTCACATTCTTAGAGCCCGGAAGGTACGAAACCACAAAATCAAAACGGGAGAAAAATAACGCCCATCGAGCCTGTCTCGGATTCATCCATTTGGCAGACTCAAGATAAGTCAAATTTTTGTGATCTGTCAAGACCACCACGCGATGCTTGGCTCCTTCAAGCCAATGACGCCACTCCTCGAATGCCCACTTCATGGCCAACAATTCTCGATTACCAACATCATAATTGCGCTCAGCAGGCGAAAACTTTCTAGAAAAGAAAGCACATGGCTTCATTCCCGAGCCATCAGAACTTCTTTGCGACAAAACAGCCCCTGCTCCAATCTCAGAGGCATCAACCTCAACCTGAAACGGGAGCGAAACATCTGGCTGGCACAACACAGGGGCAGAAGAAAAACGACGCTTCAATTCCTGAAAAGCATCCACGGCCGCAGAAGACCAATTGACCACATCAGCACCCTTCTTGGTCAAATCAGTCAACGGTTTAGCAACAGTAGAAAAATTAGCGATGAAGCGACGATAAAAATTAGCAAAGCCCAGGAACTTTTGCAGGCTCTTCACAGATGTCGGCTGAGTCCTATCATGAATGGCCTGGACTTTAACAGGGTCCATCTCGACAGTAGAAGGGGAAAAAATGAACCCCAAAAATGAAACCTTCTGAACTCCAAAGAGACACTTTGACCCCTTCACAAACAAGGAATTAGCACGAAGGACCTGGAACACCATTCTGACCTGCTTCACATGAGACTCCCAATCATCCGAAAAGACCAAAATATCATCCAAATACACAATCAGGAATTTATCCAGGTACTCTCGGAAGATGTCATGCATAAAGGACTGAAATACTGATGGAGCATTGGAAAGCTCGAATGGCATCACCAGGTACTCAAAATGGCCCTCGGGCGTATTAAATGCTGTTTTCCATTCATCGCCCCGTTTAATACGCACAAGATTATACGCCCCTCGAAGGTCTATCTTGGTAAACCAACTAGCCCCTTTAATACGAGCAAACAAGTTGGACAGCAACGGCAAAGGATACTGAAATTTGACTGTAATTTTATTAAGAAGGCGGTAATCAATACAAGGTCTCAAAGAACCATCCTTCTTGGCCACAAAAAAGAACCCTGCTCCCAACGGTGATGACGATAGGCGAATATGGCCTTTCTCCAAGGATTCCTTTATATAACTCCGCATAGCGGTGTGTTCTGGCACAGATAAATTGAACAATCGGCCCTTAGGAAACTTACTACCAGGAATCAAATTAATTGCACAATCGCAATCCCTATGAGGAGGTAGGGCACTGGCTTTGGGCTCATCAAATACATCCTGATAATCCGACAAAAACTCCGGAACTTCAGAAGGAGTAGACGACGAAATTGACAAAAATGGAACATCACCATGTACCCCCTGGCAACCCCAGCTGGATACAGACATAGATTTCCAGTCCAATACTGGATTATGGACCTGTAGCCATGGTAACCCTAAAACGACCACATCATGCAGATTATGTAACACCAAAAAACGGATATCCTCCTGATGTGCAGGAGCCATGCACATGGTCAATTGGGTCCAGTACTGAGGCTTATTCTTGGCCAAAGGCGTAGCATCAATTCCTCTCAATGGAATAGGATGCTGCAAGGGCTCCAAGAAAAAACCACAGCGCGTAGCATACTCCAAGCCCATCAAATTCAGGGCAGCGCCTGAATCCACAAATGCCATAACAGAGTAGGAAGACAAAGAACAAATCAGAGTAACGGACAATAGAAATTTTGACTGTACCGTACCAATGGAGGCAGACCTAGCGAACCGCTTAGTGCGCTTAGGACAATCGGAGATAGCATGAGTGGAATCACCACAGTAAAAACACAGCCCATTCCGACGTCTGTGTTCCTGCTGTTCAGCTCTGGTCAAAGTCCTATCACACTGCATAGGCTCAGGCCCATGCTCAGATAGTACCGCCAAATGGTGCACAGTTTTACGCTCACGCAAGCGCCGATCGATCTGAATAGCCAAAGACATAGACTCATTCAGACCAGCAGGCATGGGAAATCCCACCATGACATCTTTAAGGGCTTCAGAGAGACCCTTTCTGAAGATTGCTGCCAGGGCACATTCATTCCACTGAGTGAGCACAGACCACTTTCTAAACTTCTGACAATATATCTCTGCTTCATCCTGACCCTGACACAGAGCCAGCAAGATTTTCTCTGCCTGATCCACTGAATTAGGTTCGTCATAAAGCAATCCGAGCGCCAGGAAAAACGCATCCACATCACGCAATGCCGGATCTCCTGGCGCAAGGGAAAATGCCCAGTCTTGAGGGTCGCCACGTAACAAGGAAATAATGATCCTTACCTGTTGAACAGGATCACCTGAGGAGCAAGGTTTCAAAGCTAGAAACAATTTACAATTATTTTTGAAATTCAAGAACTTAGATCTATCACCAAAAAATAAATCAGGAATTGGAATCCTAGGCTCTGACATCGGATTCTGAACCACAAAATCTTGAATGTTTTGTACCCTTGTAGTGAGATTATCCATCCAAGAGGACAGACCTTGAATGTCCATGTCTACACCTGTGTTCTGAACCACCCAGAGGTAAAGGGGAAAAGTGAGCCAGAACACGCTGCAAAGAAAAATAAATGGTCTCAGAGCTTCTCTTATCCCTCTATTGAGATGCATCAATACTTTTGGCCTGCTGTACTGTTATGATCTGGTGGTTAGGACAAATAGTGGACCTGGTAGTTAGAGCACCAGGAAAGACCTGATAGTACATTAACATAGGACAAGCTCTGGGAAGTGGAACCTCTGCTGACCGCAATCCCTAATCCTATCACGCACACTAGAAATAGCCGTGGAGCGCTCCTATCATGACCTAGGCGCCTCGTCACAGCCTCAGAACTAGCTAGCCCTAGAGATAGGAAAAATAAGCCTATCTTGCCTCAGAGAAAATTCCCCAAAGGAAAAGGCAGCCCCCCACATATATTGACTGTGAGTAAGATGAAATCACAAACACAGAGATGAAATAGATTTAGCAAAGAGAGGCCCGACTTACTAAACAGACAGAAGATAGGAAAGGTCACTTTGCAGTCAGCACAAAACCCTACAAAAGCCACACAGAGAGTGCAGGGAAAAATACCTTCCGCACTGACTAACGGAGCGGAGGCGCCCATCTGCGTCCCAGAGCTTCCAGCAAGCAAGGCAAAATTCACATAAGCATGCTGGACAGAAAAAATAGCAAACAAGAAAAAAGCAAAGCGAAACTTAGCTTTTGCTGGAGGAAACAGGTAACCAGAAAGATCCAGGAGCGAACTAGACCAATGCTACAACATTGACAGCTGGCATGGGGCAAAGATCTAAGTAGAGTTAAATAGAGCAGCCCACTAACGAATTAGCCTCGTCACCTGTGGAAGGAAACTCAGAAAAACCCACAGGCACCAGAGAAAGTCCATGGACAGAACCAGCCGAAGTACCATTCATGACCACAGGAGGGAGCTCGAAAACAGAATTCACAACAGGGATCCTAGTTAATGATAACCTTACCTGGAGCAGCCAGTGCCAGGCAGCAGCTGCCAAGGCAAACAGGATCATGGGGTGCATTAAAAGAGGTCTGGATACACATGATGAGAGCATTATACTGCCTCTGTACAAATCCCTAGTTAGACCGCACATGGAGTACTGTGCCCAGTTTTGGGCACCGGTGCTCTGGAAGGATATAATGGAACTAGAGAGAGTACAAAGGAGGGCAACAAAATTAATAAAGGGGATGGGAGAACTACAATACCCAGATAGATTAGCGAAATTAGGATTAGTTAGTCTAGAAAAAAGACGACTGAGGGGCGATCTAATAACCATGTATAAGTATATAAGAGGACAATACAAATATCTCGCTGAGGATCTGTTTATACCAAGGAAGGTGACGGGCACAAGTGTTGTGAATTCCATTCTTGGGCTCCCTCCGGTGGATGTAAGTATCATTTTTGTGAGTGCTGCTCTTGGGCTCCCTCCTGTGGTTTTGAGTGGTATGGCTGCTTCTTGGATTTAGCTTCAGCAGCTGTTTTCACTGATCGTCTTTCTGGCTCGGCTATATTAGTCTGACCTTTTCCCTCTTTCAATGCCAGTTGTCATTGTTCCTGGAGTCTTTGCTCTTTGGATTTTCCTGACACTCTGACCAATTCAGCAAAAGCTAAGTCCTTGCTTGTTCTTTTGCAGTTCTATGTTTTGTTCATTTGTCCAGCTTTTCAGTATGGATCTATTCAGCTAGGCTGGAAGCTCTGGGCAGCAGAGTTTGCCCTCCACACCTTTAGTCAGGTGTGGAGATTTTTGCATTTCTCTGCGGTGGACTTTTTCTAGTTTTTTTTACTGACCGCACAGCGCTCTGTCCTGTACTTTTTTCTATCTAGCTAGAAGTGGCCTCCTGTGCTAAATCTTGTTTCATACTACGTATGTCATTTCCTTCTCCTCTCACAGTCATTATTTGTGGGGGGCTAAGCTATCCTTTGGGAATTTTCTCTGAGGCAAGATAGTTTTCCTGCTTCTATCTTTAGGATTAGTTAGTTCTCCGGCTGTGACGAGATGCAAAGGCAGTGTTAGGAGCATTCCACGGCTGCTTCTAGTGTTGTGTTGAGCTTAGGGACTGTGGTCAGTATAGTTGCCACCTGCTCAGAGCTAGATGCATGTCGCTCCTTAATCACCAAACCATAACAGTACAACTGGCCAAAAATGAGCTGATTGCCTCTCAAAAGAAGGAAGAGAAAAAGAGTTCTGAGCCATTTTTTTTTCTCTTTAGTTTGTTTGGTCATTTTTCTTCCTCTTGATCTCTGGGTGATTCGGGATTTGGATGCAGGCATGGATGTTCAGAGTTGATGTTCTCGTGTGGAGCACCTTGCTGCACAAGTACAGAGTATTCAAGATTATGTGGTTCAAACTCCGGCCTTAGAGCCTAGAATTCCTACTCCAGATTTGTTTTACGGGGATAGATCTAAGTTTTTGAACTTTAAAAATAACTGCAAATTGTTTTTTGCTCTTATACCCCGTTCCTCTGGTGACCCCATTCAGCAAGTAAAGATAGTTATTTCTCTACTACGTGGCGACCCTCAAGACTGGGCATTCTCACTTGAGTCAGGGAATCCGGGATTGCTTAATGTAGATGCATTTTTTCAATCGCTCGGATTATTGTATGACAAACCTAACTCTGTAGAGCATGCTGAGAAAACACTGTTGGCCTTGTGTCAGGGTCAGGAAGCGGCAGAATTATACTGTCAGAAATTTAGAAAATGGTCTGTGCTCACTAAATGGAATGAGGACGCTCTGGCAGCAATTTTCAGAAAGGGTCTTTCTGAAGCCCTTAAAGATGTTATGGTGGGGTTTCCCACGCCTGTTGGTTTGAGCGAATCTATGTCTCTGGCCATTCAGATTGATCGGCGCCTGCGCCAACGCAAAGTGGTGCACCATATGGCAGTATCCTCTGAGCAGAGTCCTGAGGCCATGCAATGTGATAGGATTTTGACTAGAGCGGAACAGAGGGGATACAGACGTCAGAATGGGCTGTGTTTTTACTGTGGTGATTCTACTCATGCTATTTCTGATTGCCCTAAGCGTATTAAGAGGGTCGCTACATCTGTTATCATTAGTACTGTGCAGCCTAAGTTTCTCCTGTCTGTGACCCTGATTTGCTCATTGTCATCTTTTTCCTTCATGGCATTTGTGGATTCGGGCGCTGCTCTGAACTTAATGGACTTAGAGTTCGCTAGGCGCTGTGGTTTTTCTTTGCAGCCTTTGCAGAGTCCCATACCCTTGAGGGGTATTGATGCTACACCATTGGCCAAGAATAAACCTCAGTATTGGACTCAGCTGACTATGTGCATGACTCCTGCGCATCAGGAAGATTGCCGTTTTCTGGTGTTGCATAATTTACATGATGTTGTTGTGCTGGGTTTCCCATGGTTACAAGTACACAATCCAGTGCTGGATTGGAAATCGATGTCTGTGACTAGTTGGGGTTGTCAAGGGGTACATAGTGATGTTCCTTTAATGTCAATTTCCTCTTCCCCCTCTTCTGATGTTCCTGAATTTTTGTCAGATTTCCAGGATGTATTCGATGAGCCCAAGTCCAGTTCCCTTCCTCCACATAGGGACTGTGATTGTGCTATTGACTTGATTCCTGGCTGTAAGTTCCCTAAGGGCAGACTTTTCAATCTGTCTGTGCCAGAGCATGCCGCCATGCGGAGCTATGTTAAAGGGACACTGTCACCTGGATTTGGAGGGAACAATCTTCAGCCATGGAGGCGGGGTTTTGATTCACCCTTTCCTTACCCGCTGGCTGCATGCTGGCTGCAATATTGGATTGAAGTTCATTCTCTGTGCTCCATAGTACACGCCTGCGCAAGGCAAGATTGCACCTTGTGCAGGCATGTACTACGGAGGACAGAGAATGAACTTCAATCCAATATTGCAGCCAGCATGCAGCCAGCGGGTAAGGAAAGGGTGAATCAAAACCCCCAAAACCCCGCCTCCATGGCTGAAGATTGTTCCCTCCAAATCAAGGTGACAGTGTCCCTTTAAGGAGTCTTTGCAGAAGGGGCATATTCGGCCGTCTTCGTCACCATTGGGAGCGGGATTCTTTTTTGTTGCCAAGAAGGATGGCTCCTTAAGACCCTGTATTGATTATTGCCTTCTTAATAAGATCACGGTCAAGTTCCAATACCCTTTACCTCTGCTCTCTGATTTGTTTGCTAGGAGAGGAGGAGGGGTTTGTCTCTATGTAAAGTCTTGTCTAAAGTCCACTTTAAGGGAGGATATTAGCGAAGGGAATGAGGATGTCGAGTCCATATGGGTCGAAATTCATGGAGGGAAAAATGGTAACAAAATTCTCATTGGGGTCTGTTACAAACCCCCAAATATAACAGAAACCATGGAAAGTCTACTTCTAAAGCAGATAGATGAAGCTGCAACCCATAATGAGGTCCTGGTTATGGGGGACTTTAACTACCCGGATATTAACTGGGAAACAGAAACCTGTGAAACCCATAAAGGCAACAGGTTTCTGCTAATAACCAAGAAAAATTATCTTTCACAATTGGTGCAGAATCCAACCAGAGGAGCAGCACTTTTAGACCTAATACTATCTAATAGACCTGACAGAATAACAAATCTGCAGGTGGTTGGGCATTTAGGAAATAGCGACCACAATATTGTGCAGTTTCACCTGTCTTTCACTAGGGGGACTTGTCAGGGAGTCACAAAAACATTGAACTTTAGGAAGGCAAAGTTTGAACAGCTTAGAGATGCCCTTAATCTGGTAGACTGGGACAATATCCTCAGAAATGAGAATACAGATAATAAATGGGAAATGTTTAAGAACATCCTAAATAGGCAGTGTAAGCGGTTTATACCTTGTGGGAATAAAAGGACTAGAAATAGGAAAAACCCAATGTGGCTAAACAAAGAAGTAAGACAGGCAATTAACAGTAAAAAGAAAGCATTTGCACTACTAAAGCAGGATGGCACCATTGAAGCTCTAAAAAACTATAGGGAGAAAAATACTTTATCTAAAAAACTAATTAAAGCTGCCAAAAAGGAAACAGAGAAGCACATTGCTAAGGAGAGTAAAACTAATCCCAAACTGTTCTTCAACTATATCAATAGTAAAAGAATAAAAACTGAAAATGTAGGCCCCTTAAAAAATAGTGAGGAAAGAATGGTTGTAGATGACGAGGAAAAAGCTAACATATTAAACACCTTCTTCTCCACGGTATTCACGGTGGAAAATGAAATGCTAGGTGAAATCCCAAGAAACAATGAAAACCCTATATTAAGGGTCACCAATCTAACCCAAGAAGAGGTGCGAAACCGGCTAAATAAGATTAAAATAGATAAATCTCCGGGTCCGGATGGCATACACCCACGAGTACTAAGAGAACTAAGTAATGTAATAGATAAACCATTATTTCTTATTTTTAGTGACTCTATAGCAACAGGGTCTGTTCCGCAGGACTGGCGCATAGCAAATATGGTGCCAATATTCAAAAAGGGCTCTAAAAGTGAACCTGGAAATTATAGGCCAGTAAGTCTAACCTCTATTGTTGGTAAAATATTTGAAGGGTTTCTGAGGGATGTTATTCTGGATTATCTCAATGAGAATAACTGTGTAACTCCATATCAGCATGGGTTTATGAGAAATCGCTCCTGTCAAACCAATCTAATCAGTTTTTATGAAGAGGTAAGCTATAGACTGGACCACGGTGAGTCATTGGACGTGGTATATCTCGATTTTTCCAAAGCGTTTGATACCGTGCCGCACAAGAGGTTGGTACACAAAATGAGAATGCTTGGTCTGGGGGAAAATGTGTGTAAATGGGTTAGTAACTGGCTTAGTGATAGAAAGCAGAGGGTGGTTATAAATGGTATAGTCTCTAACTGGGTCGCTGTGACCAGTGGGGTACCGCAGGGGTCAGTATTGGGACCTGTTCTCTTCAACATATTCATTAATGATCTGGTAGAAGGTTTACACAGTAAAATATCGATATTTGCAGATGATACAAAACTATGTAAAGCAGTTAATACAAGAGAAGATAGTATTCTGCTACAGATGGATCTGGATAAGTTGGAAACTTGGGCTGAAAGGTGGCAGATGAGGTTTAACAATGATAAATGTAAGGTTATACACATGGGAAGAGGGAATCAATATCACCATTACACACTGAACGGGAAACCACTGGGTAAATCTGACAGGGAGAAGGACTTGGGGATCCTAGTTAATGATAAACTTACCTGGAGCAGCCAGTGCCAGGCAGCAGCTGCCAAGGCAAACAGGATCATGGGGTGCATTAAAAGAGGTCTGGATACACATGATGAGAGCATTATACTGCCTCTGTACAAATCCCTAGTTAGACCGCACATGGAGTACTGTGTCCAGTTTTGGGCACCGGTGCTCAGGAAGGATATAATGGAACTAGAGAGAGTACAAAGGAGGGCAACAAAATTAATAAAGGGGATGGGAGAACTACAATACCCAGATAGATTAGCGAAATTAGGATTATTTAGTCTAGAAAAAAGACGACTGAGGGGCGATCTAATAACCATGTATAAGTATATAAGGGGACAATACAAATATCTCGCTGAGGATCTGTTTATACCAAGGAAGGTGACGGGCACAAGGGGGCATTCTTTGCGTCTGGAGGAGAGAAGGTTTTTCCACCAACATAGAAGAGGATTCTTTACTGTTAGGGCAGTGAGAATCTGGAATTGCTTGGCTGAGGAGGTGGTGATGGCGAACTCAGTCGAGGGGTTCAAGAGAGGCCTGGATGTCTTCCTGGAGCAGAACAATATTGTATCATACAATTATTAGGTTCTGTAGAAGGACGTAGATCTGGGGATTTATTATGATGGAATATAGGCTGAACTGGATGGACAAATGTCTTTTTTCGGCCTTACTAACTATGTTACTATGTTACTATGTTACTATGTTGCCAAGAAGGATGGCTCCTTAAGACCCTGTATTGATTATTGCCTTCTTAATAAGATCACGGTCAAGTTCCAATACCCTTTACCTCTGCTCTCTGATTTGTTTGCTAGGATTAAGGGGGCTTGTTGGTTTACCAAGATTGACCTTCGAGGGGCATATAATCTTATTCGTATCAAGCAGGGTGACGAATAGAAAACTGCATTTAATACGCCCGAAGGCCATTTTGAATACCTGGTTATGCCTTTCGGGCTTTCTAATGCTCCATCTGTATTTCAGTCCTTTATGCATGATATTTTCCGCAATTATCTTGACAAATTCTTGATTGTGTATTTGGATGATATTTTGATTTTTTCCAATGATTGGGAGTCTCATGTGAAGCAGGTCAGGATGGTATTCCAGATCCTTCGTGATAATGCTCTATTTGTGAAGGGGTCTAAGTGCCTATTTGGAGTTCAGAAGGTATCTTTTTTGGGTTTATTTTTTCCCCTTTGTCTATAGAAATGGATCCTGTTAAGGTCCAAGCCATTCATGACTGGATTCAACCCACATCTGTGAAGTGCCTACAGAAGTTTTTGGGCTTTGCTAATTTTTATCGCCGTTTCATTGCCAACTTCTCTAGTGTGGTTAAACCCCTGACCGATTTGACGAAGAAAGGCGCTGATGTGACTAATTGGTCCTCGGAGGCTGTTGAGGCCTTTCAGGAGCTTAAACGCCGATTTACTTCTGCCCCTGTCTTGCGTCAGCTGGATGTTTCTCTTCCCTTTCAGGTTGAGGTTGACGCTTCTGAGATTGGGGCAGGGGCCAATTTGTCGCAGAGGAATTCTGATGCCTCCTTGATGAAGCCATGTGCCTTCTTTTCCCGAAAGTTTTCGCCTGCGGAACATAATTATGATGTTGGCAATCGGGAGTTGTTAGCTATGAAGTGGGCATTTGAGGAGTGGCGACATTGGCTTGAGGGAGCCAAGCACCGCATTGTGGTCTTGACCGATCATAAGAATCTGATTTACCTTGAGTCGGCCAAGCGGCTGAACCCTAGACAGGCTCGGTGGTCCCTGTTTTTCTCCCGTTTTGATTTTGTGGTCTCATATCTTCCAGGATCTAAGAATGGTAAAGCGGATGCCCTCTCTAGGAGTTTTTTGCCGGATTCTCCTGGAGTCCTTGAGCCGGTTGGCATTCTTAGGGAAGGGGTGATTCTGTCTGCCATCTCCCCTGACTTGCGGCGGGCGCTTCGGGAGATTCAGGCTGATAAACCTGATGTTGTGAATTCCATTCTGGAGCTCCCTCCTGTGATTGCTAATGGTATTTTTGTGAGTTCTGCCCTTGGGCTCCCTCTGGTGGTTTCGAGTGGAACTGCTGCTCCTTTAGGTAGCTGTAGCAGCTGCCTTCACTAATCGCCTTGCCTGGGTTTGTTATTTAAACCTGCTCTGGGCTTTAGTCCATGCCTGCTGTCAATGTTCTTGGTTAGATTTGGTTCTCTCCTTGGAATTTTCATATGGCCAGTCCTTGTCTGCAAAAGATAAGTTTTTGCTAGTTTTTGTTTGTCCATTTGTTTGGACTCTGTTGCTTTGCAAATATGTCTCTTTTTGTCCAGCTTGTCACTATGTCTTATTCAGGCTAG
The DNA here is from genome assembly GCF_032444005.1 of Ranitomeya imitator. Taxonomy (NCBI): domain Eukaryota; kingdom Metazoa; phylum Chordata; class Amphibia; order Anura; family Dendrobatidae; genus Ranitomeya; species Ranitomeya imitator. The sequence continues at coordinate 377,037,977 of NC_091283.1, forward strand.
CTGGAAGCTCTGGGAAGCAGATTTGCCCCTCCACACCGTGAGTCGGTGTGGAGTTCATTTTTGTAATCTCTGCGTGGATTTTGTAGTTTTTATACTGACCGCACAGTATCCTTTTCTCTCTGTCTATCTAGTTTAGTATTGGCCTCCTTTGCTGAATTCTGATTTCATTTCTATGTACGTCATTTCCCTCTCCATTCACAGTCAATATTTGTGGGGGGCTATCTTTCCTTTTGGGGGTTTTCTCTGAGGCAAGATAGCTTTCTATTTCCTTCCTTAGGGGTAGTTTTTCTTAGGCTGTGAAGAGGTGTCTAGGGAGAGTCAGGAATATCCCACGGCTATTTCTAGTGTTGTTGTTAGGATTAGGGACTGCGGTCAGTAGAGATACCACCTTCTCAGAGCTCACTCCATGTTGCGTTTTAGCCACCAGGTCATATCAGTGTGGCCTCTTAACCACCAGGTCATAACACCTGACCGCTGTCCTGTGGGGAAGTTGTTTGTTCCTGATAGATGGACAAGTAAGGTAATTTCTGAGGTCCATTGTTCTGTGTTGGCCGGTCATCCTGGGATTTTTGGTACCAGAGATTTGGTTGCTAGGTCCTTTTGGTGGCCTTCCTTGTCGCGGGATGTACGCTCTTTTGTGCAGTCCTGTGGGACTTGTGCCCGGGCTAAGCCTTGCTGTTCCCGCGCTAGTGGGTTGCTTTTGCCTTTGCCCGTCCCAGAGAGGCCTTGGACGCATATTTCCATGGATTTTATTTCGGATCTTCCTGTGTCCCAGAGGATGTCTGTTATCTGGGTGGTTTGTGACCGGTTCTCTAAAATGGTCCATTTGGTACCTTTGCCTAAATTGCCTTCCTCCTCTGATTTGGTTCCATTGTTTTTTCAACATGTGGTTCGTTTGCATGGCATTCCGGAGAATATTGTGTCTGACAGAGGTTCCCAGTTTGTTTCCAGGTTTTGGCGGGCCTTTTGTGCTAGGATGGGTATCGATTTGTCTTTTTCTTCGGCGTTCCATCCTCAGACAAATGGTCAAACTGAGCGAACTAATCAAACCTTGGAGACCTATTTGAGATGCTTTGTGTCTGCTGATCAGGATGATTGGGTGACCTTCTTGCCATTGGCCGAGTTTACCCTTAATAATCGGACCAGTTCGGCTACTTTGGTTTCACCTTTCTTTTGTAATTTTGGTTTCCATCCTCGTTTTTCTTCAGGGCAGGTTGAGCCTTCTGATTGTCCTGGTGTAGATTCTGTGATGGACAGGTTACAGCAGATTTGGACTCATGTGGTGGACAATTTGACGTTGTCCCAGGAAAAGGCTCAGCGTTTTGCTAACCGCCGTCGGTGTGTTGGTCCTCGGCTTCGTGTGGGGGATTTGGTCTGGTTGTCCTCTAGTCATGTTCCTATGAAGGTTTCTTCCCCAAAGTTCAAGCCTCGGTTTATTGGTCCTTATAAGATTTCTGAGATTATCAATCCTGTGTCTTTTCGTTTGGCCCTTCCAGCCTCTTTTGCCATCCACAATGTTTTCCATAGATCTTTGTTGCGGAGATATGTGGTGCCCGTTGTTCCATCTGTTGATCCTCCTGCTCTGGTGTTGGTTGAGGGGGAGTTGGAATATGTGGTTGAGAAAATTTTGGATTCTTGTTTTTCGAGGCGGAAGCTTCAGTATCTTGTCAAGTGGAAAGGTTATGGCCAGGAAGATAATTCTTGGGTTGTTGCCTCCGATGTTCATGCCGCCGATTTGGTTCGTGCTTTTCATTTGGCTCGTCCTGATCGGCCTGGGGGCTCTGGTGAGGGTTCGGTGACCCCTCCTCAAGGGGGGGAGGGTACTGTTGTGAATTCCGTTCTTGGGCTCCCTCCGGTGGATGTATCATTTTTGTGAGTGCTGCTCTTGGGCTCCCTCCTGTGGTTTTGAGTGGTATGGCTGCTCCTTGGATTTAGCTTCAGCAGCTGTTTTCACTGATCGTCTTTCTGGCTCGGCTATATTAGTCTGACCTTTTCCCTCTTTCAATGCCAGTTGTCATTGTTCCTGGAGTCTTTGCTCTTTGGATTTTCCTGACACTCTGACCAATTCAGCAAAAGCTAAGTCCTTGCTTGTTCTTTTGCAGTTCTATGTTTTGTTCATTTGTCCAGCTTTTCAGTATGGATCTATTCAGCTAGGCTGGAAGCTCTGGGCAGCAGAGTTTGCCCTCCACACCTTTAGTCAGGTGTGGAGATTTTTGCATTTCTCTGCGGTGGACTTTTTCTAGTTTTTTTTTACTGACCGTACAGCGCTCTGTCCTGTACTTTTTTCTATCTAGCTAGAAGTGGCCTCCTGTGCTAAATCTTGTTTCATACTACGTATGTCATTTCCTTCTCCTCTCACAGTCATTATTTGTGGGGGGCTAATCTATTCTTTGGGAATTTTCTCTGAGGCAAGATAGTTTTCCTGCTTCTATCTTTAGGATTAGTTAGTTCTCCGGCTGTGACGAGATGCAAAGGCAGTGTTAGGAGCATTGCATGGCTGCTTCTAGTGTTGTGTTGAGCTTAGGGACTGCGGTCAGTATAGTTGCCACCTGCTCAGAGCTAGACGCATGTCGCTCCTTAATCACCAAACATAACACACAAGGGGGCATTCTTTGCGTCTGGAGGAGAGAAGGTTTTTCCACCAACATAGAAGAGGATTCTTTACTGTTAGGGCAGTGAGAATCTGGAATTGCTTGCTTGAAGAGGTGGTGATGGCGAACTCAGTCGAGGGGTTCAAGAGAGGCCTGGATGTCTTCCTGGAGCAGAACAATATTGTATCATACAATTATTAGGTTCTGTAGAAGGATGTAGATCTGGGGATTTATTATGATGGAATATAGGCTGAACTGGATGGACAAATGTCTTTTTTCGGCCTTACTAACTATGTTACTATGTTTAAATACAGATTAAATACATGTAATTAAAATATAAAAACAGACCCCCTCTTTCACCCATTTACCAAAAAAAAACACCTGCAGGTCCAATGAGATCCACAAGGTCCAGCGTAATCCACATCGAGGTCCTAAGACGATCCCCGACTCCAATACATACAGAAGCCACAGTGACATCATAAAACGTGACCCCTCCCCGTGTCCGCCGTACACACACTAAGGGTGGCATGGAAGCCGCCACCTGTGAGGTCACTGGAGATTACAGTTTGAGGTTATCACAGACCCTCTGAGCTGTCAACTGTCACTTGAGGTGAACTCAAGGAGCACAGTGACCGGCAATACGCATAACCTGGCGGAAACATTGTAGTAGGTTGGATTGCCGGACTGCCCCCTGCGTGACACAGGGGCACTACAGTACGGAAGTCCGACAGTGAACCAGTGGAATCATTACAGTGCATCAGATTGGTGAATCAATGTTGGACTGCATTGCCCACTAGAATTTGTTACATACAGCAAGCTAAATGGGCAGAAGGACCTGGTGTTTTAGCTTACTAAGTCTGGTATTAAACCACTTCAAGGGATCTGGTCCTTTATCCCACTTGGATTTAGCTTTCTCACAGAGAGCAGGAAGGCTAAATCCAAGTTGGCAGAAGGACCTGGCGTTTTAGCTTGCTAGATCTAGTAGATCATCTTTTGTCGCAATGCGTCGGGCCGACGGACGTTGTTAAAGTTTTGCACGACGTGGGCAGTGGATGCCGTTTTTCGACGCATCCGCTGCCCATTCTGCAGTCTGGGGAGAAGGGGACGGAGGAGGGGGAGGAGGCTGACGCGACGTACAAAAACATGTTACATTGAACGTTTTTTGTGACGACGGTCCATCAAAACACAACGGATCCGTCGCACGACGGACGCGACGTGTGGCTAAGGCTACTTTCAAACTGGCGTTTTTTTTCAATACGTCGCAATGCGTCGTTTATGGGAAAAAACGCATCCTGAAAAGTTGTTTGCAGGATGCGTTTTTGCCCCCTAGATTAACATTAGTGACGCATAGCGACGCATTGACACACGTTGCAACCGTCGTGCGGCGCTTGCGCCGTGTTGTGGCGGACTGCTGGGAGCAAAAAACGTTATATGTAATGTTTTTTGCTGCCGACGGACCGCTTTTTCCGACCGCGCATGCGCTGCCGGAACTCCGCTCCCACCTCCCCGCACCTTACAATGCGGCAGCGGATGCGCCGGAGAAATGCATCCGCTGCCTCTGTTGTGCCTCCATTTCACTGCTAGCGTCGGAACCTCGGCCCGACGCCAGTGGCGTAGGAAGGGGGGGCGGGCCGCCCCGGGCGGCACAATGCGGGGGGCGGGCATCTAGCCCTGCTGGCACAAGCATCTTTTCAGTCAGTGCAGGGCCAGGCAGTGCAGGCACACAGCCAGCGTGACATTGTTTGTGGGTGGAGAGAGCACGTTCTCCTGCTCTGCTCTCCCGCCCGCCCCTCGCTGGCTGCTGAACTTATCAGGAGGACAGGCAGATTCCGGAGGAGCTCCTTGCCGCCCTGAGTGAGTGCGATGTATCTTTGTATTCTGACAGTCTGGGTGAGCTGGGGCGGCCACAGCTGATATACTGTATATTATATACTTCAGCAGCCGCCCAGGCCCCCAGCACCTGTCCTGTATATGTATATACTGTATCTATACAGCCTGTATGACAGTATATATAATATATATACAGGACAGGTGCTGGGGGCATGGGCTGGGCGGCTGTTGAAATATATACACTGCACAGTACCACTGCCCTGTATATATACACTGCACAGTACCACTGTCCTGTATATATACACTGCACAGTACCATCACTCCTCTGTATATATACACTGCACAGTACCATCACTCCCCTGTATATATACACTGCACAGTACCGCTCCTCCTGTCCTGTATATATACACTGCACAGTACCGCTCCTCCTGTGCTGTATATATACACTGCACAGTACTGCTCCTCCTGTCCTGTATATATACACTGCACGGTGCTGCTCCTCCTGTCCTGTATATATACACTGCACAGTACTGCTCCTCCTGTCCTGTATATATACACTGCACAGTACCATCACTCCCCTGTATATATACACTGCACAGTACCGCTCCTCCTGTCCTGTATATATGCACTGCACAGTACTGCTCCTCCTGTCCTGTATATATACACTGCACGGTACCATCACTCCCCTGTATATATACACAACACAGTACCACTCCTCCTGTCCTGCATATATACACTGCACAGTACCACTCCTCCTGTCCTGTATATATACACTGCATAGTACTGCTCCTCCTGTCCTGTATATACACACTGCACAGTACCACTCCTCCTGTCCTGTATATATACACTGCACAGTACCACTGTCCTGTATATATGCACTGCACAGTACCATCACTCCCCTGTATATATACACTGCACAGTACCATCACTCCCCTGTATATATACACTGCACAGTACCGCTCCTCCTGTCCTGTATATATACACTGCACAGTACCGCTCCTCCTGTCCTGTATATATACACTGCACAGTACTGCTCCTCCTGTCCTGTATATATACACTGCACGGTACCACTCCTCCTGTCCTGTATATATACACTGCACAGTACCACTTCTCCTGTCCTGTATATATACACTGCACAGTACCACTCCTCCTGTCCTGTATATATACACTGCACAGTACCACTCCTCCTGTCCTGTATATATACACTGCACAGTACCACTCCTCCTGTCCTGTATATATACACTGCACAGTACCACTTTTCCTGTGCTGTACATATACACTGCACAGTACCACTCCTCCTGTCCTGTATATATGCACTGCACAGTACCACTCCTCCTGTCCTGTATATATACACTGCACAGTACCATTCCTCCTGTCCTGTATATATACACTGCACAGTACCACTCCCCCTGTCCTGTATATATACACTGCACAGTACCACTCCTGTCCTGTATATATACACTGCACAGTACCATTCCTCCTGTCCTGTATATATACACTGCACAGTACCACTCCTCCTGTCCTGTATATATGCACTGCACAGTACTGCTCCTCCGGTCCTGTATATATACACTGCACGGTACCATCACTCCCCTGTATATATACACTGCACAGTACCACTCCTCCTGTCCTGCATATATACACTGCACAGTACCACTCCTCCTGTCCTGTATATATACACTGCATAGTACTGCTCCTCCTGTCCTGTATATACACACTGCACAGTACCACTCCTCCTGTCCTGTATATATACACTGCACAGTACCACTGTCCTGTATATATACACTGCACAGTACCATCACTCCCCTGTATATATACACTGCACAGTACCATCACTCCCCTGTATATATACACTGCACAGTACCGCTCCTCCTGTCCTGTATATATACACTGCACAGTACCGCTCCTCCTGTCCTGTATATATACACTGCACAGTACTGCTCCTCCTGTCCTGTATATATACACTGCACGGTACCACTCCTCCTGTCCTGTATATATACACTGCACAGTACCACTTCTCCTGTCCTGTATATATACACTGCACAGTACCACTCCTCCTGTCCTCTATATATACACTGCACAGTACCACTCCTCCTGTCCTGTATATATACACTGCACAGTACCACTCCTCCTGTCCTGTATATATACACTGCACAGTACCACTTTTCCTGTGCTGTACATATACACTGCACAGTACCACTCCTCCTGTCCTGTATATATGCACTGCACAGTACCACTCCTCCTGTCCTGTATATATACACTGCACAGTACCATTCCTCCTGTCCTGTATATATACACTGCACAGTACCATTCCTCCTGTCCTGTAAATATACACTGCACAGTACCACTCCTCCTGTCCTGTATATATGCACTGCACAGTACTGCTCCTCCGGTCCTGTATATATACACTGCACGGTACCATCACTCCCCTGTATATATACACTGCACAGTACCACTCCTCCTGTCCTGCATATATACACTGCACAGTACCACTCCTCCTGTCCTGTATATATACACTGCATAGTACTGCTCCTCCTGTCCTGTATATACACACTGCACAGTACCACTCCTCCTGTCCTGTATATATACACTGCACAGTACCACTGTCCTGTATATATACACTGCACAGTACCATCACTCCCCTGTATATATACACTGCACAGTACCATCACTCCCCTGTATATATACACTGCACAGTACCGCTCCTCCTGTCCTGTATATATACACTGCACAGTACCGCTCCTCCTGTCCTGTATATATACACTGCACAGTACTGCTCCTCCTGTCCTGTATATATACACTGCACGGTACCACTCCTCCTGTCCTGTATATATACACTGCACAGTACCACTTCTCCTGTCCTGTATATATACACTGCACAGTACCACTCCTCCTGTCCTGTATATATACACTGCACAGTACCACTCCTCCTGTCCTGTATATATACACTGCACAGTACCACTCCTCCTGTCCTGTATATATACACTGCACAGTACCACTTTTCCTGTGCTGTACATATACACTGCACAGTACCACTCCTCCTGTCCTGTATATATGCACTGCACAGTACCACTCCTCCTGTCCTGTATATATACACTGCACAGTACCATTCCTCCTGTCCTGTATATATACACTGCACAGTACCATTCCTCCTGTCCTGTAAATATACACTGCACAGTACCACTCCTCCTGTCCTGTATATATGCACTGCACAGTACTGCTCCTCCGGTCCTGTATATATACACTGCACGGTACCATCACTCCCCTGTATATATACACTGCACAGTACCACTCCTCCTGTCCTGTATATATATACTGCATAGTACTGCTCCTCCTGTATATATACACTGCATAGTACTGCTCCTCCTGTATATACACACTGCACAGTACCATCACTCCCCTGTATATATACACTGCACAGTACCACTCCTCCTATCCTGTATATATACACTGCACAGTACTGCTCCTCCTGTCCTGCATATATACACTGCACGGTACCATCACTCCCCTGTATATATACACTGCACAGTACCACTCCTCCTGTCCTGCATATATAAACTGCACAGTACCACTCCTCCTGTCCTGCATATATACACTGCACAGTACCACTCCTCCTGTCCTGTATATACACACTGCACAGTACCATCACTCCCCTGTATATATACACTGCACAGTACCACTCCTCCTATCCTGTATATATACACTGCACAGTACCACTCCTCCTATCCTGTATATATACACTGCACAGTACCACTCCTCCTGTCCTGTATATATACACTGCATAGTACTGCTCCTCCTGTCCTGTATTTACACACTGCACAGTACCACTCTTCCTGTCCTGTATATATACACTGCATAGTACTGCTCCTCCTGTCCTGTATTTACACACTGCACAGTACCGCTCCTCCTGTCCTGTATATATACATTGCACAGTACCACTCTTCCTGTCCTGTATATATACACTGCACAGTACCACTCCTCCTGTCCTGTTTATATACACTGCACAGTACCACTCCTCCTGTCCTGTATATATACACTGCACAGTACCACTCCTCCTGTCCTGTATATATACACTGCACAGTACCACTCCTCCTGTCCTGTATATATACACTGCACAGTACCACTTCTCCTGTGCTGTACATATACACTGCACGGTACCACTCCTCCTGTCCTGTATATATGCACTGCACAGTACCATTCCTCCTGTCCTGTATATATACACTGCACAGTACCATTCCTCCTGTCCTGTATATATACACTGCACAGTACCACTCCTCCTGTCCTGTATATATGCACTGCACAGTACTGCTCCTCCTGTCCTGTATATATACACTGCACGGTACCATCACTCCCCTGTATATATACACTGCACAGTACCACTCCTCCTGTCCTGTATATATACACTGCATAGTACTGCTCCTCCTGTATATATACACTGCATAGTACTGCTCCTCCTGTATATACACACTGCACAGTACCATCACTCCCCTGTATATATACACTGCACAGTACCATCACTCCCCTGTATATATACACTGCACAGTACCACTCCTCCTATCCTGTATATATACACTGCACAGTACCATCACTCCCCTGTATATATACACTGCACAGTACCACTCCTCCTGTCCTGTATATACACACTGCACAGTACCATCACTCCCCTGTATATATACACTGCACAGTACCACTCCTCCTATCCTGTATATATACACTGCACAGTACTGCTCCTCCTGTTCTGTATATATACACTGCACGGTACCATCACTCCCCTGTATATATACACTGCACAGTACCACTCCTCCTGTCCTGCATATATACACTGCACAGTACCACTCCTCCTGTCCTGCATATATACACTGCACAGTACCACTCCTCCTGTCCTGTATATACACACTGCACAGTACCATCACTCCCCTGTATATATACACTGCACAGTACCACTCCTCCTGTCCTGTATATATACACTGCACAGTACCACTCCTCCTATCCTGTATATATACACTGCACAGTACCACTCCTCCTGTCCTGTATATATACACTGCATAGTACTGCTCCTCCTGTCCTGTATTTACACACTGCACAGTACCACTCCTCCTATCCTGTATATATACACTGCATAGTACTGCTCCTCCTGTCCTGTATATATACACTGCACGGTACCATCACTCCCCTGTATATATACACTGCACAGTACCACTCCTCCTGTCCTGTATATATACACTGCATAGTACTGCTCCTCCTGTATATATACACTGCATAGTACTGCTCCTCCTGTATATACACACTGCACAGTACCATCACTCCCCTGTATATATACACTGCACAGTACCACTCCTCCTATCCTGTATATATACACTGCACAGTACCATCACTCCCCTGTATATATACACTGCACAGTACCACTCCTCCTGTCCTGTATATACACACTGCACAGTACCATCACTCCCCTGTATATATACACTGCACAGTACCACTCCTCCTATCCTGTATATATACACTGCACAGTACTGCTCCTCCTGTTCTGTATATATACACTGCACGGTACCATCACTCCCCTGTATATATACACTGCACAGTACCACTCCTCCTGTCCTGCATATATACACTGCACAGTACCACTCCTCCTGTCCTGCATATATACACTGCACAGTACCACTCCTCCTGTCCTGTATATACACACTGCACAGTACCATCACTCCCCTGTATATATACACTGCACAGTACCACTCCTCCTGTCCTGTATATATACACTGCACAGTACCACTCCTCCTATCCTGTATATATACACTGCACAGTACCACTCCTCCTGTCCTGTATATATACACTGCATAGTACTGCTCCTCCTGTCCTGTATTTACACACTGCACAGTACCACTCTTCCTGTCCTGTATATATACACTGCATAGTACTGCTCCTCCTGTCCTGTATTTACACACTGCACAGTACCGCTCCTCCTGTCCTGTATATATACATTGCACAGTACCACTCTTCCTGTCCTGCATATATACACTGCACAGTACCACTCCTCCTATCCTGTATATATACACTGCATAGTACTGCTCCTCCTGTCCTGTATTTACACACTGCACAGTACCGCTCCTCCTGTCCTGTATATATACATTGCACAGTACCACTCTTCCTGTCCTGTATATATACACTGCACAGTACCACTCCTCCTGTCCTGTATATATACACTGCACAGTACCACTCCTCCTGTCCTGTATATATACACTGCACAGTACCACTCCTCCTGTATATATACACTGCACAGTACCACTCCTCCTGTATATAGACACTGCACAGTACCGCTCCTCCTGTCCTGTATATATATATATACACTGCTCAGTACCACTCCTCCTGTCCTGTATATATACACTGCACAGTACCACTCCTCCTGTCCTGTATATATACACTGCACAGTACCACTCCTCCTGTCCTGTATATATACACTGCACAGTACCACACCACCTGTACTGTATATATACACTGCACAGTACCACTCCTCCTGTCCTGTATATATACACTGCACAGTACCACTCCTCCTGTCCTGTATATATACACTGCGCAGTACCACTCCTCCTGTCCTGTATATATACACTGCACTATATATACACTGCACAGTACCACTCCTCCTGTCCTGTATATATACACTGCACAGTACCGCTCCTCATGTCCTGTATATATACACTGCACAGCACCACTCCTCCTGTCTTGTATATATACACTGCACAGTACCACTGTTCTGTCCTCACTAGTTGAGGCAGGCTCATACGTAGCTATACAGTCAGCTAAACCGCTATACCGGGGTCCAATAAGGAGACTGTGGTTGAGTCTGTGCTTTATTAAACGTAGTGGTATATTGATGCGGTGAAACTGTGAACAATGATATACATAGAATCAGTGCAGGGTATAGAACAGATACATAATACACATGATATACATTATGCATAACATTTAGAAAGCTAGTGACTAAACTGGGAGTACAACTGGTTAAACTAAGCTAATATAGAGCAGGAATATCTATATGAAGCATAAAGACATACCGGCAATGCAATCGCAAGGGGGATGAAGTGAAGCGTCTTTCCTTGAAGGCAAACTGAAGAAAGTGAAAGGAAAAATGGAGGGAAATGGAGGCTGAGCTACCATAATGCATTGCAAAGAAGGAGGAGAATCAGACATGGATAATACAAAAACAAGATTGAACTGCCAACATAACTATGACCGCTAGAGGGAGCCAAAGCATCACAGATGAATAAAGGCATGAATATATCAATACTGTATACTGAGGAAACTGCAATTATGCAAGCAAATAATCAGGGTAACAATATTAGATGGCGGAGACAGAACACTCCCCGTCTGGCATCAACGGATGTCACTACTCCTTTCTTCCGAAGGCAACAATAGGACCAGTTCAGATACCGGTCTGGAAAATGTCTTAGGTTCATTCCCTTTGGTCATCCTTAGCTCAACTTTGCGGACGTTGCCGTCCTTGCTCGGGAACGTTGCGGTAACTAGACCAAGTGGCCACTAGTTCCGGTGAATCTGACAGTCTTTCACAAGAACAAGGTCACCTATGTTCAGATTAGGTTTAGTAGATTGCAACTTCGTCCGTGGCTGCAGGGTAGACAAATATTGTTTGCGCCACCTGTCCCAGAAAGTATTTGCAAGACTTTATACCTGTCTCCATTGGCGCTTGTAGAGGTCCTTAGCGTCGAATCCTCCTGGAGGGGCACTGGACAGTCCCGTTTTCTGGGTAAGTAGAGTAGCTGGAGTCAATAACAAGGGTTCCTCAGGGTCGTTAGGAACTGGAACCAGGGGTCTTGCATTGATTATAGCTGCAGCTTCAGCCATGAAGGTGATTAGGCTTTCGTGGGTAAGCCTCGCTGCTCCTTTACATTTTTCCATGTCACGAGTTCTGGTGGTCCTGAATGAGCGAGCTATATGAGTCAGGCAGGTAATGGCTCGAGTACGTGACTTCCAACTTGAGAATCTGTCGAACCTGCAAGATCCGAGCTGGATAACAGAGGTCATTGTATGTAGTGTAGACACCTGAGGGCGGATTTCAGCATCTGAGTCCTCTCCTACTAGTTCAAAGGTGTCTGGAAAACATTCCTCAATGTACAATAGTTTTGGTCCCGAGAGCCACGTTGTGCTTCCTAGTCGACTTGCGTCAACTGCTCTAGTTGCATGATCTGCGGGATTCTGGTCTGTGGGTATGTAATGCCACTGCTTTGGATGAACTGATCTCCTGATTCGTAGCACTCTGTTATTGACATAAACGTAGAATTGCCTGGTTTCGTTGTGGATATATCCCAGGACTACTTTGCTGTCTGAGTAGAACTTGGCCTGTGTCAGGTCGATATCCATTTCGGATGCGATGAACTCCGCTAACTCAACAGCTAAGACTGCGGCACAAAGCTCTAACCTGGGTATAGTGTGCTCTGGTTGTGGTGCGAGTTTGGCCTTTCCCATGACGAAACCAATGTGGCACTGACATTTGGAGTCTACAGTTTTGAGGTAGGCAACAGCGGCAATTGCTTTGACAGAAGCATCTGCAAATACGTACAGTCTTTGGCTCTGTATCTCAGTAGATGGCACAGGGGTGTACGGTCTCGGCACATTCAGGTTGGAGAGTGCCGCTAACGAGTTCTTCCACTCTTCCCACTGGATCCTCTTCACAGGTGGCAGAGGTGCATCCCAGTCAAATTTTTCCCTAGTTAAGTCTCTTAGTAGGGCCTTGCCTTGTATAGTAACAAGAGCTGCGAAACCCAAGGGATCGTACAGACTGTTGATGGTAGACAGGACGCCTCTACGTGTGAAAGGCCTTTCTTCCTGGTTGTCCTGAAAGGTGAAAGTGTCTGACTGTAGATTCCAGAGAAGCCCGAGGCTGCGTTGCATTGGTGCGGGGTCTGACCCCAGGTCCAGGTCTCTGAGACCATTACATAGGTCTTGAGAAGGGAACGCTTCCATGAGTTCTTGGCTGTTGGAGGCTATTTTATGAAGCCTAAGGTTCGAGTAGGCAAGCATGTCCTGAGCTCTCCTGAGAAGACTGATGGCAGTCTCATTTGAAGGCATGGCTTTTAGACAGTCGTCGACATAAAAGTCCTTTTCTATGAATTGTCTGACATCTGCTCCGTATTCTGGCTCTCCTTCCTGAGCTGACCTTTTGAGTCCGTAAATGGCGACTGCAGGTGAAGGACTGTTGCCAAAGATGTGCACTCTCATGCGATACTCTGTGACTTCTTTAGTAGGATCATTGTCTCTGTACCAGAAGAATCTTAGGAAGTTCCTGTCTCTCTCTCTCACAAGGAAACAATGGAACATTTGCTGGATATCAGCGATGAAGGCAATGGAATCCTTACGGAAGCGCATAAGTACACCCAGTAGTTTGTTATTGAGGTCTGGTCCTGTCAGCAGAACGTCATTCAGGGAGACATCATTAAATTTAGCACTGGAATCAAACACGACTCTGATCTGGCCTGGTTTCTTAGGGTGGTATACTCCGAACATGGGTAGGAACCAGCATTCTTCAGAGTCTTTGAGAGTGGGAGCTAGTTCTGCGTGGCAGTTTTCAAAAATCTTTGACATGAAGGAGAAAAAGTGATCTTTCATCTCTGGTTTCTTTTGGAGATTACGTTTGAGAGAGGAGAAACGTTGTAATGCCTGATTTCTGTTGTTCGGTAGACGTGGTCTGTGGGTTTTGAAGGGAAGAGGTGCGACCCAGCTGTTGGTCTCATCTTTAACGAGTCCCTTGTCCATTACCTCTAAGAACAACTTGTCCTCTACCGACATTGCCACTTGGTTGTCCTGCTTAGTTCTCTGGAAGACTGTGCACCCTAACTGATCCTCATAGCTTCCCGACACTATAGTGCTGTCGTGAGTAAAGTCTATTAGATGATCAGGTAGTTGGATGCTGTGTGGCAGTTCCCTGACATGGAACTCATTGTTACAAGGTTGAAACAGAGATGGACGTCCTTTCTCCAATGTATTTGTCAGCATGCTTGTCACAGAAGATGGGGCGTGCATGCGTCCCAAGCATACGTTGCCAATTATGACCCATCCTAGGTCTAGCCTTTGGGCATAGGGAGCATTGTGAAGTCCATTGATATGACGTCTCACTTTATGAACCTGTAGGATATCTCTCCCCAACAGCAGAATTATCTGGGCCTGTTGGTCGAGTTCCGGTATGAGGTGTGCTATTTGTTTTAAGTGAGTGTGATGGATTGCTACATCTGGCGTAGGGATTTCAGATCTGTTGTCTGGGATCTGGTTACATTCGATGATCGTAGGTAGCGGTAGGCAGAATTGTCCTTCTAAAGACTCGATCTGGTAGTCAGTAGCTTTCCTGCCTGCTGTTGTCACAGTACCTGCACACGTCTTTAAGGAGTAGGGAGTGCTTGGCCCTTTGATGTTGAATAGGTCAAAGAACGTTGATCTAGCCAAGGATCGATTACTTTGATCATCCAAGATAGCATACAGTCTTACAGCTTGGTCTCTATGGCCCTTCGGGTATACTTTGACGAGGCATATTTTTGAACAGGACCTACTGTCTATTGTCCCTTTGCAGACCTCGGTACATTGTGAAGTGATCTCTGGCGTAGCTGTATCAGTGTTCCTTTCCTCCCCGCCATGCTCACTGTCAGCTGGCGTGTTTTGTGTACTCCATGGAGCTGGGCCGGGGTGTAGAGCAGTGTTATGATCTGTGGTGCCACATTCTGTGCATTTTACACTGACCTTGCAATCCTTGGCGAGATGAGCTGTGGACGAGCAGCACTTGTAGCAGATACCGTTTTCTTTCAGGAAGCTTCTGCGATCTGGCATAGATTTTCCTCTGAAGGCTCTGCATTTCAGGAGAGGATGAGGCTTCTGATGAAGTGGGCACTGCTTGTCAGGGTCCTGCACCTTTGTCTCTGATTGGGAGTAGCCAGCAGACCTGTAATTAGAATCTGAAGAAGAAACATAAGTCTTGTGTACTGCTACAGATGTTCTGCGTGGATTTGCAGGTGGTGATGGTGTGGCATATGGTATTGCAAAGTCAAAGCTGGGATCGTTTCTAATTCTCGTTTGTTGGTGTATGAAGTCTACAAAAATGGAGAAGGGAGGGAATGGAACGCTGTGTTTGTATTTGTACGTGGAACCATGTGTGAGCCACCTCTCCTGTAGATTGTAGGGCAACTTCTGGACTATAGGGTTAACACCTCTGGCTGTGTCGAGAAATGCAAGTCCCTGTAGGTCGTCCTCGTATTTGGCAACTTGGACTTCCTTTAGCAAGTCGCTTAGCTCTCTAAGTTTCTGGAGACCTTTGTTAGATATTTTAGGAAAGTCATCGATTCTTTTGAACAAGGCTCTTTCTATTACTTCTGCTGAGCCGTAACACTCATCCAGCCTTTTCCAGATCTCTTTGAGGCCAGTCTCAGGGCGGTTTATATTAATGTCTCTGATCCTTACTGCGTGTTTGACTGACTCTTCTCCCAGGTATTTGACTAACAGGTCTATCTCTTCCCTGTGTTGTAGCCCCAAGTCTCTAATGACATTTTGGAAGGAAGCTTTCCAAGCTCTGTAACCTTCAGCTCGGTCAGTGAATTTCATGAGTCCCTTGGCAACCAGTTCACGTCGTGTGAAGAACTTGGCAAATTCTGTCGTGAACCGGTTGTCAGCAGAGTATACTGGTGATGGATCGCCCTGATAGTGATGTGAGGTGCGTTCGTACCTGTTAGTGTCCTCATGGTGGCGCCAGCCGGTGTCGTATTGCTTCGGTCTGACGTAAGGTATGTCAGCAGGGTGATTCACGTTGGTTACCTGATGAGGGGCAGGGTAGTCATTAGCAGAGTTGTTTTGCCTCACATTTTCGAGTTTGTTTCTGTCCTGAGCCTCGTGACGACTCTCGCTCACTTCGCTGGAGGTGTCGTATTCTGGTTTTGGTACTGGTTCAGGGTTATAGTTTGGATCAGGAAGTTCATTAACATACTGAGATGTGCGTTGTGGTGAGTCTTGCAGTGGGAACTCCAGACTCGACATACTGCTTTGGCTATGCAGCTTTGGATTTTGCGCGGCTTCTAGCGATTCTGCTTCGGCGAGGGCTGCGGCAGCTTCCCTTTTTGCTGCTAGGCTTTCTAAGGCGGCATCCACGCGTGCCTTCTCTAACTGCGTTCTTCTCTCTTGGTCGGCTCTCTCTAACTGCATTCTTCTCTCTTGGTCGGCTCTCTCTAACTGCATTCTTCTCTCTTGCTCGTCTCTCTCTAAGCGTGACCTTCTCTCTTGCTCGTCTCTCTCTAAGCGCAACCTTCTCTCTTGCTCGTCTCTCTCTAAGAGTGACCTTCTCTCTTCGTCATCTAGGCGTGCTTTTTCTAATTTAAGTTGCATCTCTTGGTCAGCAAAGCTCGCTCGTATTTTGGCGGCTTCAGCATTTGCGCGGGCAATGGCGACCGCGCTGCTGATGGATGTTGTCTTTGAGGAGACGGAAGTAACAGATCTTGTCCTATGTGATTTGTGAGACATGGTGTCTTGGGAAAGTGCTTGGCTGTGCAGAGATTGCTGTAGCTGTATTCAGTCTCTGTGTAGCCGGTGACTTGAATCCCACTAGTTGGATGGCTGCCGTTTCACTGATGAATCCCACTAGTTGGATGATTGCCGTTTCACTGTTCTGTCCTCACTAGTTGAGGCAGGCTCATACGTAGCTATACAGTCAGCTAAACCGCTATACCGGGGTCCAATAAGGAGACTGTGGTTGAGTCTGTGCTTTATTAAACGTAGTGGTATATTGATGCGGTGAAACTGTGAACAATGATATACATAGAATCAGTGCAGGGTATAGAACAGATACATAATACACATGATATACATTATGCATAACATTTAGAAAGCTAGTGACTAAACTGGGAGTACAACTGGTTAAACTAAGCTAATATAGAGCAGGAATATCTATATGAAGCATAAAGACATACCGGCAATGCAATCGCAAGGGGGATGAAGTGAAGCGTCTTTCCTTGAAGGCAAACTGAAGAAAGTGAAAGGAAAAATGGAGGGAAATGGAGGCTGAGCTACCATAATGCATTGCAAAGAAGGAGGAGAATCAGACATGGATAATACAAAAACAAGATTGAACTGCCAACATAACTATGACCGCTAGAGGGAGCCAAAGCATCACAGATGAATAAAGGCATGAATATATCAATACTGTATACTGAGGAAACTGCAATTATGCAAGCAAATAATCAGGGTAACAATATTAGATGGCGGAGACAGAACAACCACTCCTCCTGTCCTGTATATATACACTGCACAGTACCACACCACCTGTACTGTATATATACACTGCACAGTACCACTCCTCCTGTCCTGTATATATACATTGCACAGTACCACTCCTCCTGTCCTGTATATATACACTGTGCAGTACCACTCCTCCTGTCCTGTATATATACACTGCACAGTACCACTCCTCCTGTCCTGTATATATACACTACACAGTACCACTCCTCCTGTCCTGTATATATACACTGCACAGTACCACTCCTCCTGTCCTGTATATATACACTGCGCAGTACCACTCCTCCTGTCCTGTATATATACACTGCACAGTACCACTCCTCCTGTCCTGTATATATACACTGCACAGTACTGCTCCTCCTGTCCTGTATATATACACTGCACAGTACCGCTCCTCCTGTCCTGTATATATACACTGCACAGTACCGCTCCTCCTGTATATATACAATGCACAGTACCACACCACCTGTCCTGTATACACTGCACAGTACCACTCCTCCTGTCCTATATATATACACTGCAGAGCACCACTCCTCCTGTCCTGTATACTCTGCACAGCACCACTCCTCCTGTCCTGTATATACACTGCACAGCACCACTCCTCCTGTCCTGTATATATACACTGCACAGCACCACTCCTCCTGTCCTGTATATATACACTGCACAGTAACGCTCCTCCTGTCCTGTATATATACACTGCACAGTACCACTCCTCCTGTCCTGTATATATACACTGCACAGTACCGCTCCTCCTGTATATATACAATGCACAGTACCACACCACCTGTACTGTATATATACACAGATAAACTTACCTGGAGCAGCCAGTGCCAGGCAGCAGCTGCCAAGGCAAACAGGATCATGGGGTGCATTAAAAGAGGTCTGGATACACATGATGAGAGCATTATACTGCCTCTGTACAAATCCCTAGTTAGACCGCACATGGAGTACTGTGTCCAGTTTTGGGCACCGGTGCTCAGGAAGGATATAATGGAACTAGAGAGAGTACAAAGGAGGGCAACAAAATTAATAAAGGGGATGGGAGAACTACAATACCCAGATAGATTAGCGAAATTAGGATTATTTAGTCTAGAAAAAAGACGACTGATGGGCGATCTAATAACCATGTATAAGTATATAAGGGGACAATACAAATATCTCGCTGAGGATCTGTTTATACCAAGGAAGGTGACGGGCACAAGGGGGCATTCTTTGCGTCTGGAGGAGAGAAGGTTTTTCCACCAACATAGAAGAGGATTCTTTACTGTTAGGGCAGTGAGAATCTGGAATTGCTTGCCTGAGGAGGTGGTGATGGCGAACTCAGTCGAGGGGTTCAAGAGAGGCCTGGATGTCTTCCTGGAGCAGAACAATATTGTATCATACAATTAGGTTCTGTAGAAGGACGTAGATCTGGGGATTTATTATGATGGAATATAGGCTGAACTGGATGGACAAATGTCTTTTTTCGGCCTTACTAACTATGTTACTATGTTACTATGTTACACTGCATAGTACCACTCCTCCTGTCCTGTATGTATACACTGCACAGTACCACTCCTCCTGTCCTGTATACTCTGCACAGCTCCACTCCTCCTGTCCTGTATATACACTGCACAGCACCACTCCTCCTATCCTGTATATATACACTGCACAGTACCACTCCTCCTGCTCTGTATATATACAATGCACAGTACCACTTCTCCTGTACTGTATATATACACTGCACAGTACCACTCCTCCTGTCCTGTATATATACTGCACAGTACCACTCCTCCTGTCCTGTATATATGCACTGCACAGTACCACTCCTCTTGTCCTGTATATATACACTGCACAGTACCACTCCTCCTGTCCTGTATATATACACTGCACAGTACCACTCCTCCTGCCCTGTATATATACACTGCACAGTACCACTTCTCCTGTACTGTATATATACACTGCACAGTACCACTCCTCCTGTCCTGTATATATACACTGCACAGTACCACTCCTCCTGTCCTGTATATATACACTGCACAGTACCACTCCTCCTGTCCTGTATATATACACTGCACAGTACCACTCCCCCTGTCCTGTATATATACACTGCGCAGTACCACTCCTCCTGTCCTGTATATATACACTGCACAGTACCACTCCCCCTGTCCTGTATATATACACTGCGCAGTACCACTCCTCCTGTCCTGTATATATACACTGCACAGTACCACTCCTCCTGTCCTGTATATATACACTGCACAGTACCACTCCCCCTGTCCTGTATATATACACTGCACAGTACCACTCCCCCTGTCCTGTATATATACACTGCGCAGTACCACTCCTCCTGTCCTGTATATATACACTGCACAGTACCACTCCTCCTGTCCTGTATATATACACTGCACAGTACCACTCCTCCTGTCCTGTATACAGTGGGGCAAAAAAGTATTTAGTCAGTCAGCAATAGTGCAAGTTCCACCACTTAAAAAGATGAGAGGCATCTGTAATTTACATCATAGGTAGACCTCAACTATGAAAGACAAACTGAGAAAAAAAAAATCCAGAAAATCACATTGTCTGTTTTTTTAACATTTTATTTGCATATTATGGTGGAAAATAAGTATTTGGTCAGAAACAATCAAGATTTCTGGCTCTCACAGACCTGTAACTTCTTCTTTAAGAGTCTCCTCTTTCCTCCACTCATTACCTGTAGTAATGGCACCTGTTTAAACTTGTTATCAGTATAAAAAGACACCTGTGCACACCCTCAAACGGTCTGACTCCAAACTCCACTATGGTGAAGAACAAAGAGCTGTCAAAGGACACCAGAAACAAAATTGTAGCCCTGCACCAGGCTGGGAAGACTGAATCTGCAATAGCCAACCAGCTTGGAGTGAAGAAATCAACAGTGGGAGCAATAATTAGAAAATGGAAGACATACAAGACCACTGATAATCTCCCTCAATCTGGGGCTCCACGCAAAATCCCACCCCGTGGGGTCAGAATGATCACAAGAACGGTGAGCAAAAATCCCAGAACCACGCGGGGGGACCTAGTGAATGAACTGCAGAGAGCTGGGACCAATGTAACAAGGCCTACCATAAGTAACACACTACGCCACCATGGACTCAGATCCTGCAGTGCCAGACGTGTCCCACTGCTTAAGCCAGTACATGTCCGGGCCCGTCTCAAGTTTGCTAGAGAGCATTTGGTTGATCCAGAGGAGTTTTGGGAGAATGTCCTATGGTCTGATGAAACCAAACTGGAACTGTTTGGTAGAAACACAACTTGTCGTGTTTGGAGGAAAAAGAATACTGAGTTGCATCCATCAAACACCATACCTACTGTAAAGCATGGTGGTGGAAACATCATGCTTTGGGGCTGTTTCTCTGCAAAGGGGCCAGGACGACTGATCTGGGTACATGAAAGAATGAATGGGGCCATGTATCGTGAGATTTTGAGTGCAAACCTCCTTCCATCAGCAAGGGCATTGAAGATGAAACGTGGCTGGGTCTTTCAACATGACAATGATCCAAAGCACACCGCCAGGGCAACGAAGGAGTGGCTTCGTAAGAAGCATTTCAAGGTCCTGGAGTGGCCTAGCCAGTCTCCAGATCTCAACCCTATAGAAAACCTTTGGAGGGAGTTGAAAGTCCGTGTTGCCAAGCGAAAAGCCAAAAACATCACTGCTCTAGAGGAGATCTGCATGGAGGAATGGGCCAACATACCAACAACAGTGTGTGGCAACCTTGTGAAGACTTACAGAAAACATTTGACCTCTGTCATTGCCAACAAAGGATATATTACAAAGTATTGAGATGAAATTTTGTTTCTGACCAAATACTTATTTTCCACCATAATATGCAAATAAAATGTTAAAAAAACAGACAATTTGATTTTCTGGATTTTTTTTCCTCAGTTTGTCTCCCATAGTTGAGGTCTACCTATGATGTAAATTACAGACGCCTCTCATCTTTTTAAGTGGTGGAACTTACACTATTGCTGACTGACTAAATACTTTTTTGCCCCACTGTATATACACTGCACAGTACCACTCCTCCTGTCCTGTATATATACACTGCACAGTACCACTCCTCCTGTCCTGTATATATACACTGCACAGTACCACTCCTCCTGTCCTGTATATATACACTGCACAGTACCACTCCTCCTCTCCTGTATATATACACTGCACAGTACCACTCCTCCTATCCTGTATATATACACTGCACAGTACCACTCCTCCTGTATATATAAACTGCACAGTACCACTCCTCCTGTCCTGTATATATACACTGCACAGTACCACTCCTCCTGTCCTGTATATATACACTGCACAGTACCACTCCTCCTCTCCTGTATATATACACTGCACAGTACCACTCCTCCTATCCTGTATATATACACTGCACAGTACCACTCCTCCTGTATATATAAACTGCACAGTACCACTCCTCCTGTCCTGTATATATACACTGCACAGTACCACTCCTCCTGTCCTGTATATATACACTGCACAGTACCACTCCTCCTGTCCTGTATATATACACTGCACAGTACCACTCCTCCTGTCCTGTATATATACACTGCACAGTACCACTCCTCCTGTATATATACACTGCACAGTACCACTTCTCCTGTCCTGTATATATACACTGCACAGTACCACTCCTCCTGTCCTGTATATATACACTGCACAGTACCACTCCTCCTGTATATATACACTGCACAGTACCACTCCTCCTGTCCTGTATATATACACTGCACAGTACCACTCCTCCTGTCCTGTATATATACACTGCACAGTACCACTCCTCCTGTCCTGTATATATACACTGCACAGTACCACTTCTCCTGTCCTGTATATATACACTGCACAGTACCACTCCTCCTCTCCTGTATATATACACTGCACAGTACCACTCCTCCTATCCTGTATATATACACTGCACAGTACCACTCCTCCTGTATATATACACTGCACAGTACCACTTCTCCTGTCCTGTATATATACACTGCACAGTACCACTCCTCCTGTCCTGTATATATACACTGCACAGTACCACTTCTCCTGTCCTGTATATATACACTGCACAGTACCACTCCTCCTCTCCTGTATATATACACTGCACAGTACCACTCCTCCTGTATATATACACTGCACAGTACCACTCCTCCTGTCCTGTATATATACACTGCACAGTACCACTCCTCCTGTCCTGTATATATACACTGCACAGTACCACTCCTCCTGTCCTGTATATATACACTGCACAGTACCACTCCTCCTGTCCTGTATATATACACTGCACAGTACCACTTCTCCTATGCTGTATATATACACTGCACAGTACCACTCCTCCTATCCTGTATATATACACTGCACAGTACCTCTCCTCCTATCCTGTATATATACACTGCACAGTACCACTCCTCCTGTCCTGTATATATACACTGCGCAGTACCTCTCCTCCTATCCTGTATATATACACTGCACAGTACCACTCCTCCTGTCCTGTATATATACACTGCACAGTACCACTCCTCCTGTCCTGTATATATACACTGCACAGTACCACTCCTCCTGTCCTGTATATATACACTGCACAGTACCTCTCCTCCTATCCTGTATATATACACTGCACAGTACCACTCCTCCTGTCCTGTATATATACACTGCGCAGTACCTCTCCTCCTATCCTGTATATATACACTGCACAGTACCTCTCCTCCTATCCTGTATATATACACTGCACAGCACCACTCCTCCTGTCCTGTATATACACTGCACAGCACCACTCCTCCTGTCCTGTATATATACATTGTACAGTATCACTCCTCCTGTCCTGTATATATACACTGCACAGTACCACTCCTCCTGTCCTGTATATATATACTGCACAGTACCACTCCTCCTGTCCTGTATATATACACTGCACAGTACCGCTCCTCCTGTCCTGTATATATACACTGCACAGTACCGCTCCTCCTGTCCTGTATATATACACTGCACAGTACCACTTCTCCTATGCTGTATATATACACTGCACAGTACCACTCCTCCTGTCCTGTATATATACATTGCACAGTACCACTTCTCCTGTCCTGTATATATACACTGCACAGTACCGCTCCTCCTGTCCTGTATATATACACTGCACAGTACCACTCCTCCTGTCCTGTATATATACACTGCACAGTACCTCTCCTCCTATCCTGTATATATACACTGCACAGTACCACTCCTCCTGTCCTGTATATATACACTGCGCAGTACCTCTCCTCCTATCCTGTATATATACACTGCACAGTACCTCTCCTCCTATCCTGTATATATACACTGCACAGCACCACTCCTCCTGTCCTGTATATACACTGCACAGCACCACTCCTCCTGTCCTGTATATATACATTGTACAGTATCACTCCTCCTGTCCTGTATATATACACTGCACAGTACCACTCCTCCTGTCCTGTATATATATACTGCACAGTACCACTCCTCCTGTCCTGTATATATACACTGCACAGTACCGCTCTTCCTGTCCTGTATATATACACTGCACAGTACCGCTCCTCCTGTCCTGTATATATACACTGCACAGTACCACTTCTCCTATGCTGTATATATACACTGCACAGTACCACTCCTCCTGTCCTGTATATATACATTGCACAGTACCACTTCTCCTGTCCTGTATATATACACTGCACAGTACCGCTCCTCCTGTCCTGTATATATACACTGCACAGTACCACTTCTCCTATGCTGTATATATACACTGCACAGTACCACTCCTCCTGTCCTGTATATATACACTGCACAGTACCACTCCTCTTTTCCTGTATATATACACTGCACAGTACCACTCCTCCTGTCCTGTATATATACACTGCACAGTACCACTTCTCCTATGCTGTATATATACACTGCACAGTACCACTCCTCCTGTCCTGTATATATACACTGCACAGTACCACTCCTCCTGTCCTGTATATATACACTGCACAGTACCACTCCTCTTTTCCTGTATATATACACTGCACAGTACCACTCCTCCTGTCCTGTATATATACACTGCACAGTACCACTTCTCCTATGCTGTATATATACACTGCACAGTACCACTCCTCCTGTCCTGTATATATACACTGCACAGTACCACTCCCCCTGTATATATACACTGCACAGTACCACTCCTCCTGTATATATACATTGCACAGTACCACTCCTCCTGTCCTGTATATATACACTGCACAGTACCACTCCTCCTGTATATATACACTGCACAGTACCACTCCTCCTATCCTGTATATATACACTGCGCAGTACCTCTCCTCCTATCCTGTATATATACACTGCACAGTACCTCTCCTCCTATCCTGTATATATACACTGCACAGCACCACTCCTCCTGTCCTGTATATACACTGCACAGCACCACTCCTCCTGTCCTGTATATATACATTGTACAGTATCACTCCTCCTGTCCTGTATATATACACTGCACAGTACCACTCCTCCTGTCCTGTATATATATACTGCACAGTACCACTCCTCCTGTCCTGTATATATACACTGCACAGTACCGCTCTTCCTGTCCTGTATATATACACTGCACAGTACCGCTCCTCCTGTCCTGTATATATACACTGCACAGTACCACTTCTCCTATGCTGTATATATACACTGCACAGTACCACTCCTCCTGTCCTGTATATATACATTGCACAGTACCACTTCTCCTGTCCTGTATATATACACTGCACAGTACCGCTCCTCCTGTCCTGTATATATACACTGCACAGTACCACTTCTCCTATGCTGTATATATACACTGCACAGTACCACTCCTCCTGTCCTGTATATATACACTGCACAGTACCACTTCTCCTATGCTGTATATATACACTGCACAGTACCACTCCTCCTGTCCTGTATATATACACTGCACAGTACCACTCCTCTTTTCCTGTATATATACACTGCACAGTACCACTCCTCCTGTCCTGTATATATACACTGCACAGTACCACTCCCCCTGTATATATACACTGCACAGTACCACTCCTCCTGTATATATACATTGCACAGTACCACTCCTCCTGTCCTGTATATATACACTGCACAGTACCACTCCTCCTGTCCTGTATATATACACTGCACAGTACCACTCCCCCTGTATATATACACTGCACAGTACCACTCCTCCTGTATATATACACTGCACAGTACCACTCCTCCTGTCCTGTATATATATACTGCACAGTACCACTCCTCCTGTATATATACACTGCACAGTACCACTCCTCCTGTATATATACACTGCACAGTACCACTCCTCCTGTCCTGTATATATATACTGCACAGTACCTCTCCTCCTATCCTGTATATATACACTGTAGAATTTGCAATAGCCATCACTCATGTTAGAAGTGAAATCTGGCATTGTACTATACCTAGATTTCTCTGCCGTATCTGGGCATCATGAATCGTGGTATGTGTTAAAGGGGGGACCCACTGAGACTCTTTTGCCCGGGGCCCTCAAAAACCTGGAGCCAGC
This sequence comes from Ranitomeya imitator, assembly GCF_032444005.1. Classification (NCBI taxonomy): domain Eukaryota; kingdom Metazoa; phylum Chordata; class Amphibia; order Anura; family Dendrobatidae; genus Ranitomeya; species Ranitomeya imitator. Next base: position 377,064,219 of record NC_091283.1, read on the forward strand.
CCTGGGGGTGGGTCACCGGGCCCCGGCCGGCGCTGCAGCTGTTTAACGCTATTGACGTGCGGGCCCGCGTCCGCACGTCAATAGTTAACAGCCGCCAGCCAATCTGAGGCTGGCAGCTGACGTCAGTCTCAGTGTGCATGTCGCCGGCGTCTGTCATCATTGTCAGTCGCCGGCGAGTGCACGTTTCAGCTGCGTGGAGAGAGCAGGAGCGCAGTCAGGTAAGCAGAACTTGGTTTTTTTTTGCAGTCCCGATCATGTGATGGTAACATTCACCGGCGAAACAATTTAACTTCTCCATCTGAGGTCTTATTCCTGCTTGGGGGGGGGGTCCATTTGGCCAATAATTATAGTATTAACCCCTTCACAACGCATGATGCAGTTACGTCATATATCATAGAAATATAAGAAAAAAAATATTGCTTTTGCTCAATTAAAAAAAAATACACCAATTTGGAATTGACGTGTTCAGAAAGGTCTGACCAATCAAAATGTAAAATAATCTGATCAGTAAACGGCATAACGAGAAAAAAACTCAAAACGCCATAATTGCGTTTTTTTTGGTCGCCGCAACATTGCAATAAAATGAAATAAGAGGTGATCAAAACATGGTATCCGCGCCAAAATGGCATCAATAAGAACGTCCCGCCAAAATAAAAAAAAATCCCAACGGCGATGTGGATGAAAAAATAAATAAGTTATGGGAAGGAAATTTTTTAAAAAAAAAAAGGAAAATTGCCCGAGGGTTAAAACACTCCTAGGTGCATGCATGGAAAAAAAATCTGTGGTCGTGTGATCTCCAAAAATGATCACCAGAAAATAAAACGGGACGCGGATGAGATTGGCGCAGAATATTGTACACACTGGGATTAGGGGGAAAATTCTTCTGTATAATTGTCACATATAAATAAATGTGTGATCAGATGTCATATTTAGTCTGCAGCTCAAAAAAAATCACATCACAGTATTCATATATATCTATATACAGTCAGGGTCCTTCTATCTACTGGGATTTAGCATTCTTATATAGAGCAGGATAAATCCAAGTCACTAAAGGACCTGGTCCCTCTGCAACCAGGAAATAGCGACTGTGTGAGAGAAAGCGAAATCCCAGTGCACAGAAGGACCTGGGCTACAGCCACAACCATCTCATTCCCTGAGGCCCCTGATCATGTGACCCCTGACTCCTCCCCTCCTGTGACCTCATCACAGGTCCTGTGCACACAGAACAGCCATATATGTGGAGTGCGGCTCTGCAGGTGGAGGTAGGTGCTGGAGATTCCCCATTACTGGGCGCGGGGACATTAACCCCTTCTGCACTGAGACTCTTTTGGGGTTGTTGTTGCCTCTTTATAAGAATCATAACGTTGTTGTTCTGTTTCCTGTAATAGATACATACGAGCCAACTATGGAGGACAGGAAGTGAGGGAGCGGATTGTTCTCCTAGTACAGGGCCCCTTTCTTGGCCCCACACAGTGTAATATTCCTACAGTACCGCCATACCCCCACACAGTATAATGTTCTCATAGTACCGCTATACCTCCACACACAGTATAAATTTCCCCACAGTACTGCCATCCCCCCACTTTTTAATGTTCCCACAGTACTGCCCCCCACATGCACAATATGGTACCATCCACCTCACTGACTACCTCCGACCACCGACAATTACCGTAATAAATAATCACTTAGCCTCATTCTTGGTGCAGTTACTAATAAACCCAGGATCTATGAGATATTTACCATATGATAGTTGGATAGGCAGCATTGTATCCAAGACGATAGCCGACTCGGTTGCTATGATGCCTATGAATTGACAGGGCTCGGTGGGGTATGGTACTGTTACCCTCTCCTTCCCATCATCCCAATTTCAGCGATATCCACTAAAAGGCAAGTGGGAAGAGAGAGGCTAAGTGCCAGAATTGGTTATTCTTAGATATGTGCCTTTTCCGGGTGACTGAGAGGTGATATTTTTAGCCTGGGGTTGCAGGATCCATGGCCCCTTCCTAGGCTAATAATATCAACCCGCAACTGTCTGCATAGTCTTTGCTGGTTATTAAATATAGGGGGACCCTACATCACTTTTTGGGTGGGTCCCTCATTTTAATAGCCACTAAAGGTTAAGTATACAGTTGTGAGCTGATATTACTAGCCTGGGAAGCTCCATGGGTATTACCCCCTTCCTAGGCTATAAACAAACTTCTGTGTGCGAATCAGACAAGAAATCTAACGTGATTGAAGATTACAGTGCGGGGAAGACGGGAAACCTTCATAAAGAGGCCGGTGGTGATGGAGTCAGTGACCAACTCTGGACAAATCTAGAGCCGTAGTAGAAGATGAGGATGTCGTCCTCATCATGAAGTAGTTATTTCTCATGTCGCGTGTAATGAATATCTCCTGCAGTATTGCTAATGCCGATTCCAGGGTCGGTAAATGAGAATTAGCGTTATGGAAGATGAGTCTATGAGAAACGTATTCAGCTGCCGACTCCGAGGAGGAAACTGCTTGTTGTCTGTGGCCTAAATATGTAGGTTTTATTAGTAGATGTAAAGAAGGAAACTAAATACTGTAAAATAATAAATCTCCTCATATGTTTCCCTTATTATCTCCAGTAATTGTATTATTACACAGGATTCTTATGATGTTACTTCGGCTTATCTTCTCATTCAGGTCTCTACAATATCGGATCCTCTCAGTGAAGATCTTCTACAAAAGAACATTTTCCTGATTTACCCATCAAAGATGGATATGGACAGAGACAAGATGGCGGAGAGGATATTACACCTCACCCTAGAGATCCTCTTCCGGCTTACTGGAGAGGTGAGAGATTCTGATGACGTCACATTACATCATTCTTATCTATGGGAATAACAGATGGACAGAACTTGGAGAGGTGAGGACTCTGGAAATGTCTGTAGTGAGGTTTATTAATGTGTCTCTCCATAACCAGGATTACACAGTGGTGAAGAAGACCTCTAGTGAGCGCTGTCAGGCCCCTGTGTCTGAGGGTTGGGGAAGACCCCTGAGCCCAATCACTGGGCCTCCACCTCACCCCCTGATCCATGAGGACATCAATGACCAGAAGATCCTAGAACTCACTTACAAGATGATTGAGCTGCTGACTGGAGAGGTGACACTGCTGGGAATGCTGGGACATTATACAGTAACACTATGAAGGGATCGGGGGATGACGGTATCATTGTATGTGTCAGGTTCCTATAAGGTGTCAGGATGTCGCCATCTATTTCTCCATGGAGGAGTGGGAGTATTTAGAAGGACACAGAGATCTGTACAAGGACGTCATGATGGAGGTTCCCCAGCCCCTCACATCACCAGGTAATAGACAGGACTATATACACACGGCCTATAATTATCTGTATGTAGAGAATAAATTCACTCCCTGTATGTGTTTCCTCTAGGTCTATCCAGTAAGAGGACAACACCAGAGAGATGTCCCCGTCCTCTTCTTCCACAGGACTGTAACCAAGAAGATCCCAGTGTTCCTCAGGATCATCAGGTAGATGGAGAGAAGGTGTCAGGAGATCTTCCCTATGATGTGTAGACGGCTGTGAAGGTCTTGTGCTCAGTCTTGTTTTATCCACCAGTATTATATGTTTTATACTTGTGTACTGAGAGCGGTGGAGATGGCAGGATTAGAGCTGATCATAGATGGGACTTCTCCATCTGTACAATATTTGTTTCAGGGTGAAGATCTGACCCATATTAATACTACAGAGACATATGTGAGGGGGGATGAGCGGTGTAAAGAGGAGATTCCCACATATGGCTACCCAGGTGAGTAGTAACCACTAAATGCAGAGAGGTCACAGATTCTTCTCAGTCACCGGCTGTGGCTGCTTTATCGGTGGTGTAGTCCGGCCGTATTACCATGATCACCATTTTGCCTCTAGAGCACAACATTCTCCTTCTATACACTGACCTGACAGACTTGCTGATCATCACTGCGCATGACAGGAAGCCTCTCAGGTCTAGAGACCCGAATGTCGTCGTGACGACATCGGTTCTCCATGGCAGCGATCGGAACCACGCGTCATGCCACGGGGTCTAGGATCTAAAGTCAGAGGGGATGTTGGCCCATGTAGAGAGGGATCAGCGACCTGTCATAAGCCAATACAGATGCATATGTAAACAGAGCACCACATAAAGGCCCCGCCCAGAGCACCACATAAAGCCCCCCCCCCCCCCCCAGAGCACGAGAATCTCATTAACTGAAAACTACAAATACAGATTAAACAACAACCACAAGACGGATTTCATCACCAGGTATCGGTGTAATCAGTATAACGGCACCGACCTGACAGTGTCTGTAGTCACTGAGCACAATCCTGCTGACAGGTTCCCTTTAAGACATCTCCACTCTGCACTTATACACAGTTCTCTTTAACCCCTTAGTGACAGAGCCAATTTGGTACTTAATGACCAGGCCAATTTTTACAATTCTGGCCACTGTCACTTTATGAGGTTATAACTCTGGAACTTTTCAACGGGTCCCGCTGATTCTGAGATTGTTTTTTCGTGACATATTGTACTTCATGTTAGTGGTAACATTTCTTCGATATTACTTGCAATTATTTATGAAAAAACGGAAATATGGCAAAAATTTTTAAAATTTTGCAATTTTCAAACTTTGAATTTTTATGCCCTTCAATAAAAGAGAGATATGTCACACAAACTAGTTAATGAATAACATTTCCCACATGTCTACTTTACATCAGCACAATTTTGGAAAAAAAAATGTTTTCTTAGGAAGTTATAAGGGTTAAAATTTGACCAGCGATTTCTCATTTTTACAACAAAATTTACAAAACCATTTTTTTAGGGACCATCTTACATTTAAAATCACTTTGAGGGGTGTACATGACAGAAAATACCAAAATTTGACACCATTCTAAAAACTGCACCCCTCAAGGTGCTCAAAACCACATTCAAGAAGTTTATTAACCCTTTACGTGCTTCGCAGGAACTGGAACAATTTTGAAGGAAAAAATTAACATTTAACTTTTTTTTTGCAAACATTTTACTTCAGATCCAATTTTTTTATTTTCACAAGTGTAAAAAGAGAAAACGAACCACAAAATTTGTTGTACAATTTCTCCTGAATACGCCGATGCCCCATATGTGGGGGTAAACCACTGTTTGGGCGCATGGGAGAGATTGGAAGAGAAGGAGCGCTATTTGACTTGACAATGCAAAATTGGCTGGAATTGAGATCGGACGCCATGTCGCGTTTGCAGAGCCCCTGATGTGCCTAAACAGTGAAAAAAACCACAAGTGACCCCATTTTGGAAACTAGACCCATTAAGGAACTTATCTAGATGTGTGGTGAGCACTTTGAACCCCCAAGTGCTTCACAGAAATTTATAACGTAGAGCCGTGAAAATAAAAAATCCTTTTTTTTTCCTCAAAAATGATTTTTTAGCTCGCAATTTTTTATTTTCTCAAGGGTAACATGAGAAATTGGACCCCAAAATTTGTTGTCTGGTTTGTCCTGAATACGCCGATACCCCATATGTGGGGGGGCACCACTGTTTGGGCACACATCGGGGCTCGGAAGGGAAGTAGTGATGTTTTAAAATGCAGACTTTGATGGAATGGTCTGCGGGCGTCATGTTGCATTTGCAGAGCCCCTGATGTACCTAAACAGTAGAAACCCCCCACAAGTGACCCAATTTTGAAACTAGACCCCCCCAAAGAGCTTATCTAGATGTGTGGTGAGCACTATGAACCCCAACTGCTTCACAGAAGTTTATAATGTAGAGCCATGAAAATAAAAAATCATATTTTTTCCACAAAAATGATCTTTTCACCCCAACATTTTTACTTTCACAAGGGTAACAGGAGAAATTGGACCCCAAACTTTATTGTGCAATTTATACTGAGTAGGGTGATACCCCATACGTGGGGGGACCACTGTTTGGGCGCATGGCAAAGCTCGGTAGAGAAGGAGCGCCGTTTTGAAATGCAGACTTTGATAGAATAATCTGCGGGCGTTATGTTGCGTTTGCAGAGCCCCTGATGTACCTAAACAGTAGAAACCCCCCACAAGTGACCCCATTTTGGAAACTAGACCCCCCATGGAACTTTTCTAGATGTGTGGTGAGAACTTTGAACCCCCAAGTGCTTCACAGACGTTTATAATGCAGAGTCGTGAAAATAAAAATATTTTTTTTCCACAAAAATGATTTTTTTAGCCCCCAATTTTTTATTTTCCCAAGGGAAACAGGAGAAATTGGACCCCAAAAGTTGTTGTACAATTTGTCCTGAGTACGCTGATACCCCATGTGTGGGGGGGGAACCACCGTTTGGGCACACATCGGGGCTCGGAAGGGAAGGAGCGCCGTTTGGAATGCAGACTTAGATGGATTGGTCTGCAGGCGTCACGTTGCATTTGCAGAGCCCCTGATGTACCTAAACAGTAGAAACCCCCCACAAGTGACCCCATATTGGAAACTAGACCCCCAGAGGAACTGATCTAGATGTGTTGTGAGAACTTTGAACCCCCAAGTGTTTCACTACAGTTTATAACGCAGAGCCGTGAAAATAAAAAAATCATTTTTTTTCCACAAAAATGATTTTTTAGCCCCCAATTTTTTTATTTTTGCAAGGGAAACAGGAGAAACTGGACCCCAAAAGTTGTTCTCCAACTAGTATTTAGTATGCTGATGCTCCATATGTGGGGGTAAACCACTGTTTGGGCGCACAGCAGAGCTCAGAAGGGAGGGAGCATAATTTGACTTTTTGAGCGCAAAATTGGCTGTCTCGTTTGGAGACCCCCTGATGTACCTAAACAGTTGAAACCTCCCAATTCTAACTCCAACCCTAACCCCAACACACCCCTAATCCCAACCCGATCCATAATCCTAATCACAATCCTAACCCCCAAAACACCCGTAACCATAATCCCAACCCTAACCATAACCCTAATCAAAACCCTAAACCCAACACAACCCTAATCCTAATCTCAACCCTAACCTCAAAACCTAACCCTAATCCCAACCCTAACCTTAACCATAATCCCAAACGTAACCCTAATGCCAACCCTAATCCAAACCCTAATCCCAACTCTAACCATAACTTTAGCCCTAACCCTAACTTTAGCCCCAACCCTAACATTAGCCCCAACCCTAACCCTAACCGTAACTTTAATTTGAAAATAGAAATACATACATTTTTTTTTATTTTATTATTTTTTCCTAACTAAGGGGGAGATAAAGGAGGTGGGGGGTTATTTACTATTTTTTTTATTTTGATCACTGTGATAGGATCTCACAGTGACCAAAATAAAACAAGAGGAAGAATCTTCCTCTGCTGGCCGGCAGATCACGGCGGGCGCACTGCTCATGCGCCCGCCATTTTCTTACCAGAGCTAGAAGCCGACGGCCAGGAGAGGAAGCAGGAGGACCCAGGGACACCGGTAAGTATAACAGGGTCCCCAATCCCCCTATTGTGTGCGATCACATCAGAGGACAGAGAATGACAGATCGCTTTTTTTGTTTTTGCGGCTTCCGGTAAACGGTTAATTACCGGCGATCGCAAAACAGTGGTCAGTAAAAACCGACCCCGATCATGTTCTTTGGGGTCTCTGCTACCCCCGGCAGCCAAGACCCCAAAGATCTGCCAGGTCCCGGGCAGTAGGCCCACTGCGCATGCGTCCGCCATTTTTTTTCCCGAAACAAGATGGTGGCGCCAATCGGGAGCCATGAGGAGCACTGGGGGGAGACAGGTGAGTATCGGAGAGCGATCGGGGACCCCATTTCTCTCTCCTTTGATGTGCGATCACATCGGAGGACAGAGAAATTAAATGGTAAATCGCGTTTTTTTTTTTTTGTTGTTGGTGCGACCGCCGGTAAACGTTAATTACCAGCGATCGCAACTCGCGGGGCGGTAAAACACCCCGAATCATGCTCTCTGGGGTCTTGGCTACCCTCAGCAACCGAGACCCCAGAGAAAATCCGACTCTGGGGGGCGCTATTCACTTTTTCCACTTTTTCTGTTGTTAAGTACCCTTAACTGTCGCCGTTAAAAGGCGTATCGGCGGTCGTTAAGGGGTTAAATGTGTAATATTTCTTCTTGAAACTCATCTGACAGAAAATATTGGAGCTTCCGATAGTTTAGATTGTGAAGTCACCGAGCCCCGTGCTCTAATTACCCAAGAGAGGTTTCACCACTAGCTGCTCATTTATTACTGATGGAGACTGTTCAGTTTGAGCATTTCAGTAGATGTTATTGTCTATAGTCAGTTTTTGATTACAGTAGTGTCCAGAATCCTCTGATTTAACCTCTTCCTGCAGCCAGTTTTGTGTTCTTAATCCGGCCCCATTTTTACAATCTGACGTGTGTCACTTTATGTGGCAATTAGGGTTGAGCGACCTTGACTTTTTTAGAGTCGAGTCGGGTTTTGCAAAACCCGACTATCTCAAAAGTCGAGTCGAGTGGAATCGGCCGATTATCGCAAAAAGTCGGGGATCGACCGAAACACGAAACCCAATGCAAGTCAATGGGGGAGCATAGTCGGCAGTGAGTGGAGGCCAGGAAAACACCTACAGTGCCAATTTTAATGGCAAAAAACATACATTCTTGTTACTGAAGCTTGTCAATCTAAATTTACCTTATAATAATAGTAAGGCATTGGAAATTGGGGGTCATTTGGCTAAAGTTGTGGGGGGTAGGGCTGGTTCAAGTATTTAGAGGGCCCAGGAAATCTGGACCACGTCACGGCAGTGGAGCAGGGAGAGGTAAGTATTTCAACTTTGCAAGTGCTGTGATCCTGAGCAAACAGGGGGGGCCCACTCGTTGGCATTGGCACTGGCACAGGGCCCCTCAAAGTACGGCGGTGTGTTTGCACGGCGGGGGCGCCTCCCACCGGCAGCGACACTTTTGCGTACTATGAGGGGCCCTGTGCCAGTGACGTCGCCAACGAGTATTCCTCCCCCCACCTGATGAAGGAACCTGCACCTTCATCTGCACCTTCCTCTTTGTCCCCGTGTAAGGTGGTATTGTATGCGGGAAGGGGAACCTGACTTTCAGCAGGGTCACAATCTTGCAGTGTAGCGTGCACGGGGAATGTTGCGTTATGGGTCAATGTACCAGCAGACTCATCTATCACTGGCTGGGCAATGGGCAGGATGAGGGGGAAACAGATATGGGCCCAAAGAATAAAGTGGGCTAAATGCCGTTCAAAATTAGTAACAGGACTAACCAGGGGGCATTGCTTTGTTCAGTGGAGGACAGCTGGAATGAGAGGCTGACACAGAGAGTAGGCCCAAATCAGTAAGTAGTCTAAATGCAGTTCAAAATTGGCAACAGTGGTAAACAGGCGGCACAGCTTTGTTCACTGGAGGAGAACAGCAAGGAGCGGCAGACACCGATAGAAGGCCCCAACCCAACTAGTAGGCCCACTGCAGTTTTAAAATTCCAATAGGCTGAAAACCAGATAATTGTAGGTCATTTTTTGTAAAGAGGACAGCTGTATTGAGTGGCGCAGCCAGACACTACAAGTAGGCCTTACACCACAAAGTTGGCTTGACGCAGGTTTAAAAAAGGTTACATGGGTACACGGTCTGCATTGGTGTGCTCAGTGGAGGACAATTGGAAGGAGGGACCGCAGAAAGACTTAGTAGGCGTAAAATAACAAAATAGGCTCTATGCAGCTTCGATTATGTGGCAACCTGGAGAACACCTTGGAGCGGCAGACACCATCTCTACGAACCAGACCCAACTTGTAGGCCTAATGTAGTGTTGTTTCAACAACTACTTAAGACGAGCATGAAGATTGAAGCAATGGAGAGGCAACCTGGAAAACACCTTGGAGCGGCAGACACCGTCTCTACGACCCAGACCCAACTTGTAGGCCTAATGTAGTGTTGTTTCAACAACTACTTAACACGAGCATGAAGATTGAAGCTATGGAGAGGCAACCTGGAGAACACCTTGGAGCGGCAGACACCGTTAGTAGGCCCTACCGAAGTAGTAGCCCCAATGCAGTTTTCAAATTCCTATAAGCTGAAAACCAGACTGTTGACGCTCAGCTTTTTTCAGAGGAGGACAGCTGTATTGAGTGGCGCAGACAGACACAGGTAGTAGGCCTTAAACACAAAATTTGGCTCAATGCAGTTTAAAAAAGGTTACAGGGGTACACAGGCAGCATTGGTCTGTTCAGTGGAGGACAATTTCAATTATGGACCGCAGACAGACTTAGTACACCTACAATGAAAAAAAAAAGGATGCTCTATGCAATTTAAAATAGGTTCCAGGGGTACACGGACAGCATTGGTCTGGTCAGTGGAGGACTAGTGGAAGGAGGGACCGCAGACAGGCTTAGTAGACCTAACATAACAAAAGTAGGCTGTAGGCACTTTAAAATAGGTTCCAGGGGTACACGGGCAGCAGTGGTCTGGTCAGTGGAGGACTATTGGAAGGAGGGACCGCAGACGGGCTTAGTAGGCCTAACATTACAAAAGTGGGCTGTAGGCACTTTAAAATAGCTTCCAGGGGTACACGGGCAGCAGTGGTGTGGTCAGTGGAGGACTAGTGGAAGGAGGGACCGCAGACAGGCTTAGTAGGCCTAACATAACATAAGTAGGCTGTAGGCACTTTAAAATAGGTTCCAGGGGTACACGGGCAGCAGTGGTCTGGTCAGTGGAGGACTATTGGAAGGAGGGACCGCAGACAGGCTTAGTAGGCCTAACATAACAAAAGTGGGCTGTAGGCACTTTAAAATAGCTTCCAGGGGTACACGGGCAGCAGTGGTGTGGTCAGTGGAGGACTAGTGGAAGGAGGGACCGCAGACAGGCTTAGTAGGCCTAACATAACAAAAGTAGGCTGTAGGCACTTTAAAATAGGTTCCAGGGGTACACGGGCAGCAGTGGTTTTGTCAGCGGAGGCCGATTGTAATGAGTACAAACAAGGAAGAGAACAGCTGACCGCACTACCGCTACTCACACCCGCAGCGTGAAACTCACAGACTCTAGCCGGGCAGCTGACCTGAGGTGCTGTAGCCAGAAAGACGACCATCAATGGTGCAGCGATAAGGAAGAAACTGTGGCAGCACTCACCGATCTTCTAAAAACAGGTACTTTATTAGCCAAACTTCACAGCTCGGGGGTGTGTACAGAGAAGGTGGCAGCCGAACGACGACCGTTTCGCGCCCTCCCGGCGCTTCAACGGGTTCGATGGGAGGATGGATGTGACGCCTGAAGTAGCGCCTCACACAAGCGCTCCTCCCCGCGCCATCACCCGCCCACCCTCGGTACACTATCCAATTAAAACATATAATACATAAAATACATAAAAACAATACCTTTAGCAACAAGCACGGAACCAACATTATATCCATAATGAACATTATACAAATATACACATATTGAAACACAATACATGGCGGACCTTACAAGATAGTACTAAAACCATGGGCTCGGCTTAACAAGTGGCTATACAAACATATCTAACCACTTATACCTCACATAATGACGCAACCTATATATTTACAGCTTATTCCTAAGTTTGACACCTGGTGTGCAACAGTGGCAGCTGCGGATGGAGTGGTTGTGCGACTGCGGTCTGTGGACGAGCTCTCGCTTCTGCAGGAGGAGGAGGGGGTGCGAACGGCTACAGCCAACTGTTTCCTAGACCGTGGACTAGGCAGAACTGTCCCAAAATTGCTGTCCCCTGTGGACCCTGCATTCACCACATTCAACCAGTGTGCCGTGATGGACATGTAACGTCCCTGGCCATGCCTGCTGGTCCATGCATCTGTTGTCAGGTGCACCTTTGTACTCACAGATTGCCTGAGTGCATGGACGATGCGCTCTTTAACATGCTGGTGGAGGGCTGGGATGGCTTTTCTCTAAAAGAAGTGTCGACTGGGTAGCTCGTAGCGTGGTACAGCGTAGTCCATCAGGGCTTTGAAAGCTTCCCTTTCAACTAACCGGTAGGGCATCATCTCTAACGAGATTAGTCTAGCTATGTGGGTGTTCAAACCCTGTGTACGCGGATGCGAGGCTAAGTACTTCCTTTTTCTAACGAGAGTCTCATGTAGGGTGAGCTGTACTGGAGAGCTGGAGATCATGGAACTAGCGGGGGTGCCGGTGGACATGGCAGACTGAGAGACGGTTGGAGACGGTATTCTTGCCGGTGCCCTACATGCATTGTTTCCAACTATGAAACTGGTGATTCCCTGACCCTGACTGCTTTGGCCTGGCAACGAAACCTGCACAGATACTGCAGGTGGTGCGGAAAATGGTGGCCTTACAGTGACGGAAGGGATGTAGCGTTGCTGACTAGCTTCATTCGCCGAGGGTGCTACAACCTTAAGGGACGTTTGGTAGTTAGTCCAGGCTTGCAAATGCATGGTGGTTAAATGTCTATGCATGCAACTTGTATTTAGACTTTTCAGATTCTGACCTCTGCTTAAGGTAGTTGAACATTTTTGACAGATGACTTTGCGCTGATCAATTGGATGTTGTTTAAGAAAAATGCCAGACTGCACTATTTCTAGCATCGGATACCTTTTCAGGCATTGCAGACTGAGCTTTAACCGGATGGCCACGCTGTCCTCCAACAGGTTTTGGCTTTGCCACGCGTTTTGGGCCAGATACGGGCCCGGCAGATGGAACCTGTTGCGATGTTGATGCCTGCTGCGGCCCCATCTCCTCCGCTTCAGAACTACTGCCGCCTGCACCCTGTTCCCTCAATGGCTGCCAATCGGGGTCAACAACTGGGTCATCTATGACCTCCTCTTCTATCTCGTTTGCAACTTCGTCTGTGTCACCGTGTAAGCCGGTGGTATAGCGTTCATGACGGGGCACCATAGTCTCATCAGGGTCTGATTCTGGATCAGTACACTCCGAGGGCAATGTTGTGGTCTGAGTCAAAGGAACAGCATAGTAATCTGGCTGTGGCTGTGCATCTGTGCACTCCATGTCCGATTCAACTTGTAATGGGCATGGCCTGTTAACTGTTTCACTTTCTAACCCAGGAACGGTATGTGTAAAGAGCTCCATGGAGTAACCCGTTGTGTCGCCTGACGCATCCTTCTGTTGTTGTTTTGGCTGAAGAGGACAAGGAAGCGACTTGTCCCTGACCGTGAACATCCACTAACGATGCGCTGCTTTTACATTTACCAGTTTCAGAAGAGGAGGCAAAAGAGCTAGAGGCTGAGTCAGCAAGGAAAGCCAAAACTTGCTCTTGCTGCTCCGGCTTTAAAAGCGGTTTTCCTACTCCCAGAAAAGGGAGCGTTCGAGGCCTTGTGTAGCCAGACGAAGAACCTGGCTCCACAGCTCGAGACTTAGGTGCTATATTGTTTTTCCCACGACCACCTGATGCTCCACCACCACTACCATCATTACCAGCTGGCAATAAACGCCCACGGCCACGACCTCTTCCACCAGACTTCCTCATTGTTTTAAAAACGTAACCAAAGTAACGGTATTTGTTACTGTTAAACAACTTGCAAGGTGAACTCAAACTTCTGTAGGATTTAGATATCCCTTTATAGGTGGGTGAGACTGCAAGGAAAATCAGGCACAATGTTACACACTCGGTTTTCTGTGGCACAAAATGAGAGAGATGCCACACACGCAGGACTGTCACTCAAGCACAAATGCCAATATTAATCTCCCACTATTTATTTTTTTTTCAGGGAGAATTTAAAAACCAAAATAACCAAAAACAGACACTAGGCTTTCTGTGGCCCACAATTTGAGAGAGATGGCACACACAGGACTGGCACAGAAGCACAAAGGCCAATATTAATCTCCCACTATTTTTTTTTTTTTCAGGAATTTAAAAACCAAAATAAAAAAAAAACAAACAAACTAGGCTTTCTGTGGCCCACAATTTGAGAGAGATGGCACACACAGGACTGGCACAGAAGCACAAAGGCCAATATTAATCTCCTACTATTTATTTTTTTTTAGGGAGAATTTAAAAACCAAAATAACCAAAAACAGACACTAGGCTTTCTGTGGCCCACAATTTGAGAGAGATGGCACACACAGGACTGGCACTCTAGCAGAAATGCCAATCTTAATCTCCCACTACTTTTTTTGGTTAGGGAGAATTGCCAAGAAATCAGGGCCAGTATTACACACTAGGCTTTCTGTGCCCCAAAATTGGAGAGAGATGGCACACACAGGACTGGCACTCTAGCAGAAATGCCAATCTTAATCTCCCACTATTTTTTTTTTTAGGGAGAATTAAAAAAAAAAAAAAAAAAAAAAGGATTATAGACACTAGGCTTTCTGTGCCCCACAATTGGAGAGAGATGGCACACACAACTGGCACTCAAGCACAAATGCCAAGATTAATCTCCCACTATTTATTTTTTTTCAGGGAGAATTTAAAAAAAAAAAAAAAACAGGGACTGTCCTACAATTACTATCTCCCTGCAGTAATCTCAGCCAGGTATGGCAGGCAGCAATAACAAGGAGTGGACTGCTGCACAAATTACATCAAAAGTGTGGACAAACAAACAAGATAGCTGTGCAGAAAGGAAGGAACAACAGGATTTGTGCTTTGAAAAAAGCAGTTGGTTTGCACAGCGGCATACACACAGCAATGCAGCTATCAGGGAGCCTTCTAGGGCAGCCCAATGAGCTACAGCGCTGAGAAAAAAAATATAGCTTGCACTGTCCCTGCAAACAAAAGGTGGTGTTGGACAGTGGAAATTGCTACAGCACAAGCGGTTTGGGGGTTAATGGACCCTGCCTAACGATATCCCTGCTTCTGACGAAGCGGCAGCAACCTCTCCCTATGCTCAGATCAGCAGCAGTAAGATGGCGGTCGCCGGGAACGCCCCTTTATAGCCCCTGTGACGCCGCAGACAGCAAGCCAATCACTGCAATGCCCTTCTGTAAGATGGTGGGGACCAGGACCTATGTCATCACGCTGCCCACACTCTGTGTCCACCTTCATTGGCTGAGAAATGGCGCTTTTCGCGTCATTGAAATGCGACTTTGGCGCGAAAGTCGCGTACCGCATGGCCGACCCCACACAGGGATCGGGTCGGGTTTCATGAAACCCGACTGTGCCAAAAGTCGGTGACTTTTGAAAATGAACGATCCGTTTCGCTCAACCCTAGTGGCGATAACTGTGGAATTATTCACAAAGGATAATAGAAAACAAATGGATCTTACAAATTATTTTCCAGCTTCTCACAATACCCTACATACGATTGTACACTACTGTCTGGGCACATGGCAGTGTTCAGAAGGGAAGGAGCGCCATTTAGCTGTTTGAATGTAAAATATGTTGGAATAATTAGTGGTTGCCATGTTGCGATTGGAGAGCCCCTGATGTGCCTAAACATTGAAACACCCCACAAGTGACCCCATTTTGTAAACTAGACCCCTTAGGGAACTTATCTGAATGTGTATTGAGCACCTTGAACCCACAGATGCTCCACAGAAGTTTATAATGTAGAGCCATGGAAATAAAAAAAAAAATATATTTTTCACAAATCTTTTTAGCTCCGTATTTTGCATTATCTTAAGGGTAATAGGAGAAATTGCTCCATGCAGTTTGTTGTGCAGTTTCTCCTGAGCACAGCGATATCCCATATGTGGGGGAATACTACTGTTTGGGCACACGGCAGAGCTTGGAAGGGAAGGCGCACCATATTGGAGAGCAGATTTTGCTTGAATTGTTTGTGGGTGACATGTCACATTGTCTGAGCCCCTGATGTGTCTAAACAGTGGAAACCCCCCCAACAATTGACCCCATTTTGGAAACTAGACCCCCCAAGAAACTTATCTAGATGTGTGGTGGGCACTTTGAATCCCCAAGTGCTTCACAGAAGTTAATTACGTAGAGCCGTGAAAATAAAAAATCATATTTTTTTTCTAAAAAAAAATGATCTTTTTGCCCTTAATTTTTTTCCAAAGGGTAACCGGAGAAATTGAACGCCAAAAGTTATTGTGAAATTTCTCTTGAGCATGCCGATACGCCATATGTGGGGGTAAACCACTGTTTGGGTGCATGGCAGAGCTCAGAAGGGAAGGAGCGCCATTTTGGAGAGCAGATTTTGCTGGAATTGTTTGTGGGTAATATGTCACATTGTCAGAGCCCCCTGAGGTGCCAGAACAGCATAAGCCCCCAAAAGTGACTGCATTTTACACAATACTTCCCTGAATGAATTCTTCTAGTGGTGCAGTGAGCATACTGACACCACAGCTGTTCCATAGAAAATTATACCATTGGGCAGTGAAGAAAAAATAATTACATTTTTACCACTAAAATGCTGTTTTAACCCCAGATTTTACATTGGAAAATACGTAGATAGGTAAACACCCATAGATGAATTCCCAGAGGGGTGTCATTTCCAAAATGGGGTCACTTCAGGGGGGATTCTGCTGTTATGGCACTTTGGAGAGCCGCTAAGTGCCAGAACAACAGAATATCCCCTGAAGTGACCCCGTTTTGGAAATGACACCGCTCTGGGAATTCATCTATGGATCTAGTGACCATTTTCACTACACGGATGATTTCCAGAAGCACGTAGTGGAAGTTTTAGAGCAAAAATTGCAAAAATGTCATTGTAGTGACCAATATATTGTGCCCAGCTTGTGTCTCTGGAGACATCCCCCCACCTACCCCCCGGAATTGTTAATTCCGCTCCTCAGATGTCTGTCACTAAATAAACCAAATGCTTGACTGTCAAAACAGTTTAAAAATGTGGTTCTGTGTGGAAGATTATAAATCAGTCATGGAGGCATAAGGCCGGCAATGATGGGCATTGTGGGCAATAATAGCGGGTATCATGCCTCATTCCTCTCTTGGAACATACACGACATCTTCTCTGGGGGTTCTTTCTTGTTTCAGTTGCTGGAATGAGGGCAATAAAATGTCGCTCAGTGAGTCTTCTGACATCTTCAGATTCTAAAGGATTGGCGGGGACAACATTTACAAAAACAAGATTTTCAATGACCTTTTCCTGATGAGGAAAGTATCTGCATTTCCGGCTTTTTTGTATAAAGGTACCGTCACATTAAGCGACGCTGCAGCGATTCAGACAACGATCCCGATCGCATGGGTGCGCTTAGTAACCCGATGTTTACCCTGGTTACCAGCGTAAACGTAAAAAAACCCAAACACTACATACTTACTTTCCGCTGTCTGTCCTCCGGCGCTGTGCTTCTCTGCACTGACTGTGAGCGCCAGCCGGAAAGCACAGCGGTGACGTCACCGCTGTGCTCTGCTTTCCGGCTGGCCGGCGTTCACAGTGCAGAGAAGCACAGCGCCGGAGGACAGACAGCGGAAGGTAAGTATGTAGTTTTTTTTTTTTTTTTTTACGTTTACGCTGGTAACCAGGGTAAACATCTGGTTACTAAGCGCGGCCCTGCGCTTAGTAACCCGATGTTTACCCTGGTTACCAGTGAAGACATCGCTGAATCGGCGTCACACACGCCGATTCAGCGATGTCAGCGGGAGATCCAGCGACGAAATAAAGTTCTGGACTTTCTGCTCCGACCAACGATGGCACAGCAGGATCCTGATCGCTGCTGCCTGTCAAACTCAACGATATCGCTATCCAGGACGCTGCAACGTCACGGATCGCTAGCGATATCGTTCAGTGTGACGGTACCTTAACACTAAAGAATTACAGTGGGGCAAAAAAGTATTTAGTCAGTCAGCAATAGTGCAAGTTCCACCACTTAAAAAGATGAGAGGCGTCTGTAATTTACATCATAGGTAGACCTCAACTATGGGAGACAAACTGAGAAAAAAAAAATCCAGAAAATCACATTGTCTGTTTTTTAACATTTTATTTACATATTATGGTGGAAAATAAGTATTTGGTCAGAAACAAAATTTCATCTCAATACTTTGTAATATATCCTTTGTTGGCAATGACAGAGGTCAAACGTTTTCTATAAGTCTTCACAAGGTTGCCACACACTGTTGTTGTTATGTTGGCCCATTCCTCCATGCAGATCTCCTCTAGAGCAGTGATGTTTTTGGCTTTTCGCTTGGCAACACGGACTTTCAACTCCCTTCAAAGGTTTTCTATAGGGTTGAGATCTGGAGACTGGCTAGGCCACTCCAGGACCTTGAAATGCTTCTTACAAAGCCACTCTTTTATTGCTGACTGACTAAATACTTTTTTGCCCCACTGTATATGAGGCCACCTGAAACAAATAAATGACTAACTTTTTATACCAGGTGTATGATTTTTTTGATACCTGGTATGGCTGTAGAACGTGATCTGCAAGGTCCGCACCCCCCATATATTTGTTATAGTCAATGACAGACACAGGTTTTGGGGTAGTGGATCCCTGTTGGTAGTGGATCCCTGTTGTGGCATCTGTGTGGATCGAGCTCAGGATAAAAATATCTTTGTTATCCTTATACTTAAGGACAATCATCTCTCCATTGCGTAAAGCCCCTGACTGCCCCTTTCAGGACTTTTCGTTGACCAATGATTGTGGAAACCCCTGACGGTATTTGCGAATGGTCCCACAAGCCCCCATGTTATGTTCAACCAGACTTTTAACCCCTTTACTCCCAAGGGTGGTTTGCACGTTAATGACCGGGCCACTTTTTACAATTCTGACCACTGACCCTTTATGACGTTATAACTCTAGAGAACATAGCATAAGCTATAAGCTACATAACTTTTAATGTATAACCAAATAAAGGAATATATTAAATAAACTGCCACCCATGTCACCCAGTTGATGTTATAACTCTGGAACGCTTCAACGGATCCCAGTGATTCTGACATTGTTTTCTCATGACATATTGTACTTCATGATAGTGGTAACATTTCTTTGATATTACTTGAGTTTATTTGTGGAAAAAAAGGAAATTTGGCGAAAATTTAGAAAATTTCACAATTTTCAAACTTTGAATTTTCATGCCCTTAAATCACAGAGATATGTCAAACAAATACTTAATACGTAACATTTCCCACATGTCTACTTTAAATCAGCACAATTTTGGAACCAAAACTTTTTTTGTTAGGGAGTTATAAGGGTTAAAAGTTGACCAGCAATATCTCGTTTTTACAACACCATTTTTTTTAGGGACCACCTCACACTTGAAGTCATTTTGAGGGGTCTATATGATAGTAAATACCCAAGTATGGCACCATTCTAAAAACTGCACCCCTCAAGGTGCTCAAAACCACATTCAAGAAGTTTTTTTTAACCCTTCAGGTGCTTCACAGGAATTTTTGGAATGTTTAAAAAAAAAAAAAAAATGAACATTTAACTTTTATTATTTTTGCAAGGGAAACAGGAGAAACTGGACCCCAAAAGTTGTTCTCCAACTAGTATTTAGTATGCTGATGCTCCATATGTGGGGGTAAACCACTGTTTGGGCGCACGGGAGAGCTCGGAAGGGAAGGAGCGCCATTTGACTTTTCAATGCAAAATTGACTGGAATTGAGATGGGACGCCATGTCGCGTTTGGAGAACCCCTGATGTGCCTAAACATTGAAACCCCCCACAAGTGACACCATTTTGGAAACTAGACCCCCCCCCCCAAAGGAACTTATCTAGATGTGTTGTGAGAACTTTGAAACCCCAAGTGTTTCACTGCAGGTTATAACCCAGAACCGTGAAAATAAAAAAAATTTTTTTTCCACAAAAATAATTTTTTAGCCCCCAGTTTTGTATTTTCCCAAGGGTACCAGGAGAAATTGGACCCCAAAACTTGTCTAATTTGTCCTGAGTACGCTAATACCCCATATGTTGGGGTAAACTCCTGTTTGGGCACACGGTAGAGCTCGGAAGGTAAGAAGCGCCGTTTCACTTTTTCAACGCAGAATTGTATGGATTGAGATCGGACATCATGTTGCATTGCAGAGTCCCTGATGTGCCTAAACAGTGGAAAACTCCCAATTCTAACTCCAACCCTACCCCAACACACCCCTAACCCTAATCCCAACCATAACCCAACCGTAAATGTAATCCAAACCATAACTTTGGCCCCAACCCTAACCATAATGGGAAAATGGAAATAAATACATTTTTTTTATTTTTCCTTAAATAATGGGGTGATGAAGGGGGGTTTGATTTACTTTTATAGCGGGTTTTTTAGCGGATTTTTATGATTGGCAGCCGTCACACACTAAAAGACGCTTTATATTTCTAAAAATATTTTTTGCGTTACCACATTTTGAGAGCTCTAATTTTTCTATATTTTGGGCCACAGTCATGTGAGGGTCTTGTTGTTTGCGGGACGAGTTGACGTTTTTGTTGGTATCATTTTCGGGCACGTGACATTTTTGGATCGCTTTTCATTCCGATTTTTGTGAGGCAGAATGACCAAAAACCAGCTATTCATGAATTTCTTTTGGGGGGTGGAGGGGCATTTATACCGTTCCACGTGTGGTAAAATTGATAAAGCAGTTTTATTCTTTGTGTCAGTACGATTACAGCGATATCTCATTTATATCATTTTTTATGTTTTGGCGCTTTTATACGATAAAAACTATTTTACAGAAAAAATAATTATTTTGGCATCGCTTTATTCTGAGGGCTATAACTTTTTTAGTTTTTTTGCTGATGATGCTGTATGGTGGCTCTTTTTTTGCCGGACAACAAAACGTTTTCAGCGGTACCATGGTTATTTATATCCGTCTTTTTGATCGCGTGTTATTCCACTTTTTGTTTGGCGGTATGGTGATAAAGCGTTGTTTTTTGTTTTTTTTTTTTTTTTTACGGTGTTCACTGAAGGGGTTAACTAGTGGGACACATTTATAGGTCGGGTCATTACGGACGCGGGGATTCTAAATATGTGCACTTTTGTTTTTTTTTCATTTACATAAATAAATGTATTTATTGGAACGAATGTATACCGTATATACCCGAGTATAAGCCGACCCCCCCCCTAATTTTGCAAAAAACGTATTGACTCGAGTATAAGCCTAGGGTGGAAAATGCAGCAGCTACTGGCAAATGTCAAAAGTTAAAATAGATACCAATAAAAGTAAAATTAATTGAGACTTCAGTAGGTTAAGTGTTTTTGAATATCCATATTGAATCAGGAACCCCATATAATGCTCCATATAGTTCATTATGGCCCCCTAGATGCTCCATATAACAATGTGCCACATATAATGCTCCATACAGCTCATTATGGCCCCATAGATGCTTCGTATAACAATGTGCCCCATATAATGCTCCATGCAGTTCATGATGGCCCCATAGATGCTCCATATAACAATGTGCCCCATATAATGCTCCATACAGTTCATTAAGGCCCCATAGATGCTCCATATAACAATGTGCCACATATAATGTTCCATACAGTTCATGATGGCCCCATAGATGCTCCATATAACAATGTGCCACATATAATGCTCCATACAGTTCATTATGGCTCCATAGTCATAAAATGCTCCATACAGTTCATTATGGCCCCATAGATGCTCCATATAACAATGTGCCTCATATAATGCTCCATACAGTTCATTATGGCCCCATAGATGCTCCATATAACAATGTGCCTCATATAATGCTCCATACAGTTCATTTTGGCCCCATAGATGCTCCATATAACAATGTGCCTCATATAATGCTCCATACAGTTCATTATGGCCCCATAAATGCTCCATGTAACAATGTGCCACACATAATGCTCCATACAGTTCATTATGGCCCAATAGTCATATAATGCTCCATACAGTTCATTATGGCTCCATAGATGCTCCATATAACAATGTGCCTCATATAATGCTCCATACAGTTCATTATGGCCCCATAGATGCTCCATATAACAATGTGCCTCATATAATGCTCCATACAGTTCATTATGGCCCCACAGATGCTCAATATAACAATGTGCCCCATATAATGCTCCATACAGTTCATTATGGCCCCATAAATGCTCCATGTAACAATGTGCCACACATAATGCTCCATACAGTTCATTATGGCCCAATAGTCATATAATGCTCCATACAGTTCATTATGGCTCCATAAATGCTCCATATAACAATGTGCCACATATAATGCTCCAAACAGTTCATTATGGCCCCACAGATGCTCCATATAACAATGTGCCCCATATAATGCTCCATGCAGTTCATTATGGCCCCATAGATGCTCCATATAACAATGTGCCCCATATAATGCTCCATACAGTTCATTATGGCCCCATAGATGCTCCATATAACAATGTACCCCATATAATGCTCCATACAGTTCATTATGGCCCAATAGTCATATATTGCTCCATACAGTTCATTATGGCTCCATAGATGCTCCATATAATAATGTGCCCCATATAATGCTCCATACAGTTCATGATGGCCCCATAGATGCTCCATATAACAATGTGCCCCATATAATGCTCCATACAGTTCATTATGGCCCAATAGTCATATAATGCTCCATACAGTTCATTATGGCTCCATAGATGCTCCATATAATAATGTGCCCCATGTAATGCTCCATACAGTTCATGATGGCCCCATAGATGCTCCATATAACAATGTGCCCCATATAATGCTCCATACAGTTCATTATGGCCCAATAGTCATATAATGCTCCATACAGTTCATGATGGCCCCATAGATGCTCCATATAACAATGTGCCCCATATAATGCTCCATACAGATCATTATGGCCCCATAGATGCTCCATATAACAATGTACCACATATAATGCTCCATACAGTTCATTATGGCCCCATAGATGCTCCATATAACAATGTGCCCCATATAATGTTCCGTGCAGTTCATTATGGCCCCATAGATGCTCCATATAACAATGTGCCCCATATAATGCTCCATACAGTTCATTATGGTCACATAGATGCTCCATATAACAATGTGCCCCATATAATGCTCCATACAGTTCATTATAGCCCCATAGATGCTCTATATAACAATGTGCCCCATATAATGCTCCATACAGTTCATTATGGCCCAATAGTCATATAATGCTCCATACAGTTCATTATGGCTCCATAGATGCTCCATATAACAATGTGCCACATATAATGCTCCATACAGTTCATTATGGCCCCATAGATGCTCCATATAACAATGTGCCACATATAATGCTCCAAACAGTTCATTATGGCCCCACAGATGCTCCATATAACAATGTGCCCCATATAATGCTCCATGCAGTTCATTATGGCCCCATAGATGCTCCATATAACAATGTGCCCCATATAATGCTCCATACAGTTCATTATGGCCCCATAGATGCTCCATATAACAATGTACCCCATATAATGCTCCATACAGTTCATTATGGCCCAATAGTCATATATTGCTCCATACAGTTCATTATGGCTCCATAGATGCTCCATATAATAATGTGCCCCATATAATGCTCCATACAGTTCATGATGGCCCCATAGATGCTCCATATAACAATGTGCCCCATATAATGCTCCATACAGTTCATTATGGCCCAATAGTCATATAATGCTCCATACAGTTCATTATGGCTCCATAGATGCTCCATATAATAATGTGCCCCATATAATGCTCCATACAGTTCATGATGGCCCCATAGATGCTCCATATAACAATGTGCCCCATATAATGCTCCATACAGTTCATTATGGCCCAATAGTCATATAATGCTCCATACAGTTCATGATGGCCCCATAGATGCTCCATATAACAATGTGCCCCATATAATGCTCCATACAGATCATTATGGCCCCATAGATGCTCCATATAACAATGTACCACATATAATGCTCCATACAGTTCATTATGGCCCCATAGATGCTCCATATAACAATGTGCCCCATATAATGTTCCGTGCAGTTCATTATGGCCCCATAGATGCTCCATATAACAATGTGCCCCATATAATGCTCCATACAGTTCATTATGGTCACATAGATGCTCCATATAACAATGTGCCCCATATAATGCTCCATACAGTTCATTATAGCCCCATAGATGCTCTATATAACAATGTGCCCCATATAATGCTCCATACAGTTCATTATGGCCCAATAGTCATATAATGCTCCATACAGTTCATTATGGCTCCATAGATGCTCCATATAACAATGTGCCACATACAGGTCCTTCTCAAAAAATTAGCATATAGTGTTAAATTTCATTATTTACCATAATGTAATGATTACAATTAAACTTTCATATATTATAGATTCATTATCCACCAACTGAAATTTGTCAGGTCTTTTATTGTTTTAATACTGATGATTTTGGCATACAACTCCTGATAACCCAAAAAACCTGTCTCAATAAATTAGCATATTTCACCCATCCAATCAAATAAAAGTGTTTTTTAATAACAAACAAAAAACCCATCAAATAATAATGTTCAGTTATGCACTCAATACTTGGTCGGGAATCCTTTGGCAGAAATGACTGCTTCAATGCGGCGTGGCATGGAGGCAATCAGCCTGTGACACTGCTGAGATGTTATGGAGGCCCAGGATGCTTCAATAGCGGCCTTAAGCTCATCCAGAGTGTTGGGTCTTGCGTCTCTCAACTTTCTCTTCACAATATCCCACAGATTCTCTATGGGGTTCAGGTCAGGAGAGTTGGCAGGCCAATTGAGCACAGTAATACCATGGTCAGTAAACCATTTACCAGTGGTTTTGGCACTGTGAGCAGGTGCCAGGTCGTGCTGAAAAATGAAATCTTCATCTCCATAAAGCATTTCAGCCGATGGAAGCATGAAGTGCTCCAAAATCTCCTGATAGCTAGCTGCATTGACCCTGCCCTTGATGAAACACAGTGGACCAACACCAGCAGCTGACATGGCACCCCACACCATCACTGACTGTGGGTACTTGACACTGGACTTCAGGCATTTTGGCATTTCCTTCTCCCCAGTCTTCCTCCAGACTCTGGCACCTTGATTTCCGAATGACATGCAAAATTTGCTTTCATCAGAAAAAAGTACTTGGGACCACTTAGCAACAGTCCAGTGCTGCTTCTCTGTAGCTCAAAAGTGGCTTTACCTGGGGAATGCGGCACCTGTAGCCCATTTCCTGCACACGCCTGTGCACGGTGGCTCTGGATGTTTCCACACCAGACTCAGTCCACTGCTTCCTCAGGTTCCCCAAGGTCTGGAATCGGTCCTTCTCCACAATCTTCCTCAGGTCCGGTCTCCTCTTCTCGTTGTACAGCGTTTTCTGCCACATTGTTTCCTTCCAACAGACTTACCATTGAGGTGCCTTGATACAGCACTCTGGGAACAGCCTATTTGTTGAGAAATTTCTTTCTGGGTCTTACCCTCTTGCTTGAGGGTGTCAATGATGGCCTTCTTGACATCTGTCAGGTCGCTAGTCTTACCCATGATGGGGGTTTTGAGTAATGAACCAGGCAGGGAGTTTATAAAAGCCTCAGGTATATTTTGCATGTGTTTAGAGTTAATTAGTTGATTCAGAAGATTAGGGTAATAGGTCGTTTAGAGAACCTTTTCTTGATATGCTAATTTATTGAGACAGGTTTTTTGGGTTATCAGGAGTTGTATGCCAAAATCATCAGTATTAAAACAATAAAAGACCTGACAAATTTCAGTTGGTGGATAATGAATCTATAATATATGAAAGTTTAATTGTAATCATTACATTATGGTAAATAATGAAATTTAACACTATATGCTAATTTTTTGAGAAGGACCTGTATAATGCTCCATACAGTTCATTATGGCCCCATAGATGCTCCATATAACAATGTGCCACATATAATGCTCCATACAGTTCATGATGGCCCTATAAGATGCTACATATAATAATGTGCCCCATATAATGTTCCATACAGTTCATGATGGCCCCATAGATGCTCCATATAACAATGTGCCACATATAATGCTCCATACAGTTCATTATGGCTCCATAGTCATAAAATGCTCCATACAGATCATTATGGCCCCATAGATGCTCCATATAACAATGTACCACATATAATGCTCCATACAGTTCATTATGGCCCCATAGATGCTCCATATAACAATGTGCCCCATATAATGTTCCGTGCAGTTCATTATGGCCCCATAGATGCTCCATATAACAATGTGCCCCATATAATGCTCCATACAGTTCATTATGGTCACATAGATGCTCCATATAACAATGTGCCCCATATAATGCTCCATACAGTTCATTATAGCCCCATAGATGCTCTATATAACAATGTGCCCCATATAATGCTCCATACAGTTCATTATGGCCCAATAGTCATATAATGCTCCATACAGTTCATTATGGCTCCATAGATGCTCCATATAACAATGTGCCACATATAATGCTCCATACAGTTCATTATGGCCCCATAGATGCTCCATATAACAATGTGCCACATATAATGCTCCATACAGTTCATGATGGCCCTATAAGATGCTACATATAATAATGTGCCCCATATAATGTTCCATACAGTTCATGATGGCCCCATAGATGCTCCATATAACAATGTGCCACATATAATGCTCCATACAGTTCATTATGGCTCCATAGTCATAAAATGCTCCATACAGTTCATTTTGGCCCCATAGATGCTCCATATAACAATGTGCCTCATATAATGCTCCATACAGTTCATTATGGCCCCATAGATGCTCCATATAACAATGTGCCTCATATAATGCTCCATACAGTTCATTATGGCCCCACAGATGCTCTATATAACAATGTGCCCCATATAATGCTCCATGCAGTTCATTATGGCTCCATATAACAATGTGCCCCATATAATGCTCCATACAGTTCATTATGGCCCAATAGTCATATAATGCTCCATACAGTTCATTATGGCTCCATAGATGCTCCATATAACAATGTGCCACATATAATGCTCCATACAGTTCATTATGGCCCTATAGATGCTCCATATAACAATGTGCCACATATAATGCTCCATACAGTTCATGATGGCCCGATAAGATGCTACATATAATAATGTGCCCCATATAATGTTCCATACAGTTCATGATGGCCCCATAGATGCTCCATATAACAATGTGCCACATATAATGCTCCATACAGTTCATTATGGATCCATAGTCATAAAATGCTCCATACAGTTCATTATGGCCCCATAGATGCTCCATATAACAATGTGCCTCATATAATGCTCCATACAGTTCATTATGGCCCCATAGATGCTCCATATAACAATGTGCCTCATATAATGCTCCATACAGTTCATTATGGCCCCATAGATGCTCCATATATCAATGTGCCTCATATAATGCTCCATGCAGTTCATTATGGCCCCATAGATGCTCCATATAACAATGTGCACCATATAATGCTCCATACAGTTAATTATGGCCCTATAGATGCTCCATATAACAATGTGCCCCATATATTGCTCCATACAGTTCATTATGGCCCAATAGTCATATAATGCTCCATACAGTTCATTATGGCTCCATAGATGCTCCATATAATAATGTGCCCCATATAATGCTCCATACAGTTCATTATGGCTCCATAGATGCTCCATATAATAATGTGCCCCATATAATGCTCCATACAGTTCATTATGGCTCCATAGATGCTCCATATAATAATGTGCGACATATAATGCTCCAAACATTTCATTATGGCCCCACAGATGCTCCATATAACAATGTGCCCCATATAATGCTCCATGCAGTTCATTATGGCCCCATAGATGCTCCATATAACAATGTGCCCCATATAATGCTCCATACAGTTCATTATGGCCCCATAGATGCTCCATATAACAATGTGCCCCATATAATGCTCCATACAGTTCATTATGGCCCAATAGTCATATAATGCTCCATACAGTTCATTATGGCTCCATAGATGCTCCATATAATAATGTGCCCCATATAATGCTCCATACAGTTCATGATGGCCCCATAGATGCTCCATATAACAATGTGCCCCATATAATGCTCCATACAGTTCATTATGGCCCAATAGTCATATAATGCTCCATACAGTTCATTATGGCCCCATTGATGCTCCATATAACAATGTGCCCCATATAATGCTCCATACAGTTCATTATGGCCCAATAGTCATATAATGCTCCATAAAGTTCATTATGGCTCCATAGATGCTCCATATAACAATGTGCCCCCATATAATGCTCCATACAGTTCATTATGGCCCCATAGATGCTCCATATAACAATGTGCCCCATATAATTCTCCATACAGTTCATTATGGCCCAATAGTCATATAATGCTCCATACAGTTCATTATGGCTCCATATAACAATGTGCCCCATATAATGCTCCATACAGTTCATTATGGCCCAATAGTCATATAATGCTCCATACAGTTCATTATGGCTCCATAGATGCTCCATAGAACAATGTGCCACATATAATGCTCCATACAGTTCATTATGGCCCCATAGATGCTCCATATAACAATGTGCCACATATAATGCTCCATACAGTTCATGATGGCCCGATAAGATGCTACATATAATAATGTGCCCCATATAATGTTCCATACAGTTCATGATTGCCCCATAGATGCTCCATATAACAATGTGCCACATATAATGCTCCATACAGTTCATTATGGCTCCATAGTCATAAAATGCTCCATACAGTTCATTATGGCCCCATAGATGCTCCATATAACAATGTGCCTCATATAATGCTCCATACAGTTCATTATGGCCCCATAGATGCTCCATATAACAATGTGCCTCATATAATGCTCCATACAGTTCATTATGGCCCCACAGATGCTCCATATAACAATGTGCCCCATATAATGCTCCATGCAGTTCATTATGGCTCCATATAACAATGTGCCCCATATAATGCTCCATACAGTTCATTATGACCCAATAGTCATATAATGCTCCATACAGTTCATTATGGCTCCATAGATGCTCCATATAACAATGTGCCACATATAATGCTCCATACAGTTCATTATGGCCCCATAGATGCTCCATATAACAATGTGCCACATATAATGCTCCATACAGTTCATGATGGCCCGATAAGATGCTACATATAATAATGTGCCCCATATAATGTTCCATACAGTTCATGATGGCCCCATAGATGCTCCATATAACAATGTGCCACATATAATGCTCCATACAGTTCATTATGGCTCCATAGTCATAAAATGCTCCATACAGTTCATTATGGCCCCATAGATGCTCCATATAACAATGTGCCTCATATAATGCTCCATACAGTTCATTATGGCCCCATAGATGCTCCATATAACAATGTGCCTCATATAATGCTCCATACAGTTCATTATGGCCCCACAGATGCTCCATATAACAATGTGCCCCATATAATGCTCCATGCAGTTCATTATGGCTCCATATAACAATGTGCCCCATATAATGCTCCATACAGTTCATTATGGCCCAATAGTCATATAATGCTCCATACAGTTCATTATGGCTCCATAGATGCTCCATATAACAATGTGCCACATATAATGCTCCATACAGTTCATTATGGCCCCATAGATGCTCCATATAACAATGTGCCACATATAATGCTCCATACAGTTCATGATGGCCCGATAAGATGCTACATATAATAATGTGCCCCATATAATGTTCCATACAGTTCATGATGGCCCCATAGATGCTGCATATAACAATGTGCCACATATAATGCTCCATACAGTTCATTATGGCTCCATAGTCATAAAATGCTCCATACAGTTCATTATGGCCCCATAGATGCTCCATATAACAATGTGCCTCATATAATGCTCCATACAGTTCATTATGGCCCCATAGATGCTCCATATAACAATGTGCCTCATATAATGCTCCATACAGTTCATTATGGCCCCATAGATGCTCCATATAACAATGTGCCCCATATAATGCTCCATACAGTTCATTATGGCCCCATAGATGCTCCATATAACAATGTGCCCCATATAATGCTCCATACAGTTCATTATGGCCCAATAGTCATATAATGCTCCATACAGTTCATTATGGCTCCATAGATGCTCCATATAATAATGTGCCCCATATAATGCTCCATACAGTTCATGATGGCCCCATAGATGCTCCATATAACAATGTGCCCCATATAATGCTCCATACAGTTCATTATGGCCCAATAGTCATATAATGCTCCATACAGTTCATTATGGCCCCATAGATGCTCCATATAACAATGTGCCCCATATGATGCTCCATACAGTTCATTATGGCCCAATAGCCATATAATGCTCCATAAAGTTCATTATGGCTCCATAGATGCTCCATATAATAATGTGCCCCATATAATGCACCATACAGTTCATGATGGCCCCATAGATGCTCCATATAACAATGTGCCCCATATAATGCTCCGTACAGTTCATTATGGCCCAATAGTCATATAATGCTCCATACAGTTCATTATGGCTCCATAGATGCTCCATATAACAATGTGCCCCATATGATGCTCCATACAGTTCATTATGGCCCAATAGTCATATAATGCTCCATAAAGTTCATTATGGCTCCATAGATGCTCCATATAATAATGTGCCCCATATAATGCTCCATACAGTTCATGATGGCCCCATAGATGCTCCATATAACAATGTGCCCCATATAATGCTCCATACAGTTCATTATGGCCCAATAGTCATATAATGCTCCATACAGTTCATTATGGCTCCATAGATGCTCCATATAATAATATGCCCCATATTATGCTCCATACAGTTCATGATGGCCCCATAGATGCTCCATATAACAATGTGCCCCATATAATGCTCCATACAGTTCATTATGGCCCAATAGTCATATAATGCTCCATACAGTTCATTATGGCCCCATAGATGCTCCATATAACAATGTGCCCCATATAATGCTCCATACAGTTCATTATGGCCCAATAGTCATATAATGCTCCATACAGTTCATTATGGCTCCATAGATGCTCCATATAATAATGTGCCCCATATAATGCTCCAAACATTTCATTATGGCCCCACAGATGCTCCATATAACAATGTGCCCCATATAATGCTCCATGCAGTTCATTATGGCCCCATAGATGCTCCATATAACAATGTGCCCCATATAATGCTCCATACAGTTCATTGTGGCCCCATAGATGCTCCATATAAGAATGTGCCCCATATAATGCTCCATACAGTTCATTATGGCCCAATAGTCATATAATGCTCCATACAGTTCATTATGGCTCCATAGATGCTCCATATAATAATGTGCCCCATATAATGCTCCATACAGTTCATGATGGCCCCATAGATGCTCCATATAACAATGTGCCCCATATAATGCTCCATACAGTTCATTATGGCCCAATAGTCATATAATGCTCCATACAGTTCATTATGGCCCCATAGATGCTCCATATAACAATGTGCCCCATATAATGCTCCATACAGTTCATTATGGCCCAATAGTCATATAATGCTCCATACAGTTCATTATGGCTCCATAGATGCTCCATATAACAATGTGCCACATATAATGCTCCATACAGTTCATTATGGCCCCATAGATGCTCCATATAACAATGTGCCACATATAATGCTCCATACAGTTCATGATGGCCCCATAGATGCTCCATATAACAATGTGCCTCATATAATGCTCCATACAGTTCATTATGGCCCCATAGATGCTCCATATAACAATGTGCCCCATATAATTCTCCATACAGTTCATTATGGCCCAATAGTCATATAATGCTCCATACAGTTCATTATGGCTCCATATAACAATGTGCCCCATATAATGCTCCATACAGTTCATTATGGCCCAATAGTCATATAATGCTCCATACAGTTCATTATGGCTCCATAGATGCTCCATAGAACAATGTGCCACATATAATGCTCCATACAGTTCATTATGGCCCCATAGATGCTCCATATAACAATGTGCCACATACAGGTCCTTCTCAAAAAATTAGCATATAGTGTTAAATTTCATTATTTACCATAATGTAATGATTACAATTCAACTTTCATATATTATAGATTCATTATCCACCAACTGAAATTTGTCAGGTCTTTTATTGTTTTAATACTGATGATTTTGGCATACAACTCCTGATAACCCAAAAAACCTGTCTCAATAAATTAGCATATTTCACCCATCCAATCAAATAAAAGTGTTTTTAAATAACAAACAAAAAAACCATCAAATAATAATGTTCAGTTATGCTCTCAATACTTGGTCGGGAATCCTTTGGCAGAAATGACTGCTTCAATGCGGCGTGGCATGGAGGCAATCAGCCTGTGACACTGCTGAGATGTTATGGAGGCCCAGGATGCTTCAATAGCGGCCTTAAGCTCATCCAGAGTGTTGGGTCTTGCGTCTCTCAACTTTCTCTTCACAATATCCCACAGATTCTCTATGGGGTTCAGGTCAGGAGAGTTGGCAGGCCAATTGAGCACAGTAATACCATGGTCAGTAAACCATTTACCAGTGGTTTTGGCACTGTGAGCAGGTGCCAGGTCGTGCTGAAAAATGAAATCTTCATCTCCATAAAGCATTTCAGCCGATGGAAGCATGAAGTGCTCCAAAATCTCCTGATAGCTAGCTGCATTGACCCTGCCCTTGATGAAACACAGTGGACCAACAACAGCAGCTGACATGGCACCCCACACCATCACTGACTGTGGGTACTTGACACTGGACTTCAGGCATTTTGGCATTTCCTTCTCCCCAGTCTTCCTCCAGACTCTGGCACCTTGATTTCCGAATGACATGCAAAATTTGCTTTCATCAGAAAAAAGTACTTGGGACCACTTAGCAACAGTCCAGTGCTGCTTCTCTGTAGCCCAGGTCAGGCGCCTCTGCCGCTGTTTATGGTTCAAAAGTGGCTTTACCTGGGGAATGCGGCACCTGTAGTCCATTTCCTGCACACGCCTGTGCACGGTGGCTCTGGATGTTTCCACACCAGACTCAGTCCACAGCTTCCTCAGGTTCCCCAAGGTCTGGAATCGGTCCTTCTCCACAATCTTCCTCAGGGTCCGGTCTCCTCTTCTCGTTGTACAGCGTTTTCTGCCACATTGTTTCCTTCCAACAGACTTACCATTGAGGTGCCTTGATACAGCACTCTGGGAACAGCCTATTTGTTGAGAAATTTCTTTCTGGGTCTTACCCTCTTGCTTGAGGGTGTCAATGATGGCCTTCTTGACATCTGTCAGGTCGCTAGTCTTACCCATGATGGGGGTTTTGAGTAATGAACCAGGCAGGGAGTTTATAAAAGCCTCAGGTATCTTTTGCATATGTTTAGAGTTAATTAGTTGATTCAGAAGATCAGGGTAATAGGTCGTTTAGAGAAACTTTTCTTGATATGCTAATTTATTGAGACAGGTTTTTTGGGTTATCAGGAGATGTATGCCAAAATCATCAGTATTAAAACAATAAAAGACCTGACAAATTTCAGTTGGTGGATAATGAATCTATAATATATGAAAGTTTAATTGTAATCATTACATTATGGTAAATAATGAAATTTAACATTATATGCTAATTTTTTGAGAAGGACCTGTAATAATGTGCCCCATATAATGTTCCATACAGTTCATGATGGCCCCATAGATGCTCCATATAACAATGTGCCTCATATAATGCTCCATACAGTTCATTATGGCCCCATAGATGCTCCATATAACAATGTGCCTCATATAATGCTCCATACAGTTCATTATGGCCCCACAGATACTCCATATAACAATGTGCCCCATATAATGCTCCATGCAGTTCATTATGGCTCCATATAACAATGTGCCCCATATAATGCTCCATACAGTTCATTATGGCCCAATAGTCATATAATGCTCCATACAGTTCATTATGGCTCCATAGATGCTCCATATAACAATGTGCCACATATAATGCTCCATACAGTTCATTATGGCCCCATAGATGCTCCATATAACAATGTGCCACATATAATGCTCCATACAGTTCATGATGGCCCGATAAGATGCTACATATAATAATGTGCCCCATGGGCGTGTCCTAGCTGGCCATGTGAGTGGAAGCAGGGAAGAGTGCTCCTGCTGCCATAAGGACAAAAATCCTGCTTTAACCCCGATTTTCGGGTAAACTCACCTAAATCCGGCTGGCTGAAGGTCCGGAGAGTGCAGTGGTGCGGAGCAGCAGGTCCGGAGTCGGCAGCGATGACCAGGAGGCGGCAGAAAGACGCTGGCACCAGCGATGCAGGAACCAGCCAAGATGGCTCCGATGCTAGGGAGGACGCCGAGAAGGAGAACGCCGCATGTCAGCGGCGCATGGAGGTGGCCGCAAAGCTGCAGCAGTATGCCAGAGTGGAGGCTGCTGAGGAGGCAGAACCAGGATCTGGAGCTGGAGCTGACCAGGAGGAGGAGGAAGCAAGCACAGCCGAGCAGCATGAGGTACAGAGGGGGAAGGAGAGAGGCAGCATGGCTGGGGCTAGTGTGGGACCTGGAGGCATATCACAGGGAGAGGAGCCGACTCTTAGAGATGTTATCACACTGATCTCTTCATGTCAGCAATCCCTGAACTCCTTGGCCCAGCAGATGCAGGAAGTTAAAGGGGACACGGCACAGATTAATGCGGCTCTGCAGAAAATGGACAAACGTATAGGAGTGGTGGAGGAGAGGGTGAGCACGGCAGAAGATCACATAGTTAAGCTACAAAAAGCTGAAAAGAAGTTCACCCAAGCAATAGCCGAGCTCGCTGCCAAAAATGAGGATCTGGAAAATAGATCCAGAAGAAATAATATACGTATAGTGGGGCTGCCTGAAAAGACTGAGGGGAGAAATCCCACTGAGTTTGTGGAGAACTGGCTGCTGGAGAAGATTGGGAACACAGTGTTGACAAAAGTCTTTGTTGTTGAACGGGCTCATAGGGTCCCGCCGCAGCCCCCTGCCCCAGGAGCAAATCCCCGTACCATGCTTGCTAAAATACTGAACTACAGGGACAGAGACATTATCCTTAGAAAGGCTAGAGAGATGGAGGATCTGACGGCTGGAGGTCAGAAAATCGCCATTTATCCGGATTATTCCGCTGCGGTTCAGAAACAGCGGATGAAGTTTACTGGAGTCAAGCGGCGACTGAGGGAGCTGGGAGTGCAGTACTCAGTGATGTTTCCCGCCAAGCTGAGACTGGTGGCTTTTAATAAGACCCACTTTTTCTTGACACCGGAGGACGCTACCCAGTGGCTTGATACTCATGAGAAAAAACTTAAGGGAATGGGCGACTGACATTTCGGCGAGATCCAGTTGGGATTTGTTTTCTCTGTCGAGGGAGGAGAGTTCTGCGCTCGTTAGCAATGGTTAAAGAGTTGAGCAACTGTTGGGGGTTTTGCTGGGCCATATTGAAGGAATGGCCGGAGGGGACAGTACCAACTACTAAGTACGGGGGAGGAGGGTTATGCTGGGTACTGTGAACTGGTTTGGTACTTTTTCTATATGTTAATATAAGTTGAAATGTTAAGATACAATAAAGTGAAAGTTGGGCGGGAAATTGTGATTGCTATGGCAGCGGGACGCGAATGGAGAGGGTTAAGTAAGGGAGATTGTTCGCAGTGGGCAGTGGAGCCCCACTCTTGATGAGAGGAAGAATGCGTTATATTGGGGGGGTTAGGGGGGTAAGTTGGGAGGGGGCAGGGGGGGTGGGAGGGTTGGGGCAGCTCATACTTGGGAAATTGGATACTTTAAGAAAAGATGAGCCACATGATGGGAGATTGTATTAAAATATTGAGTTGGAATGTGAGAGGTCTGGCGGATAAAACACGGCGGGTGGCAAGTCTGCAGTATGTCCGAGAACAGAAAGTCTCAATGATATGCCTGCTGGAGACACATTTAGTGCGGGAGAGGGTGAACATATTGAATAGGCGCTGGATACAGAGGGCGTATCATTCTACTTTCTCGACGTATTCTAGGGGTGTGTCTGTGTTAATACCTGCGGGGGTGCAGTATGAGGAGGTAATGGTAAAAAAGGATGTCGATGGTCAGTATGTGGTGGTGAAATGTAAAATGAATGGAGTATTGATGTGTATAGTGGCAATGTATATTCCGCCCCCATACTCAAGCAAGAAGATAAGAGAGGTGCTGGAGAGGGTAGAGCGCTGGGGACCGTTACCATTACTAATTATCGGCGACCTTAATAATATATGTGATGACTTTTGGGATAAGAACAAAAACCCCCAGAATAGGACGGCGGGACATACCACTACGTTTGGGACTTATGTCGGGGAAGTGGGCATGGTTGATTTATGGAGAGTTAGGCATATCGGGGAAAGGGCGTATTCATGCTACTCACCAGCTCATGGTACGCTGTCTAGGATTGATCTGGCACTGGGTAACCGATTACTAGATACGATGGTAAGGGACGTGAGATATTTACCTAGGGCTCTCTCAGACCATAGTCCAGTTGAAGTGGAATTTCGATCAGTGGGGACATGGAACGGGAGCAGAAGGGAGTGGAAAATTCACCCTAATTGGCTACACAGTATAGACTTGGAGAAGATTAAGAAGGAATTGGTGGAATTTTTTGAGATAAATGAGGGTAGCGTAGATGTGCTTACTGTGTGGAGTACCATGAAAGCGTACTTGAGAGGGCTGTTGTTTAGGGATATTAGCAGGTGTAAGCGGAAATAGAGAGAGGCAGAGAGGCTGGCGATAGATGGGCTGAGGGTGGCTGAAGATGAGATGGTAATAATGGGTACTTTGGAGGCTGGGAGGAGGTTAAAGGCAGCTCAAAGCCAGCTAGAGGCGGTCTTGCTGAGTAAGGCTGAAAGGAAGAGGGAATTGATGAATTTGGCCTATTACCAGGAGGGTGAATCAGTGGGTCATTTGCTGTCGCTGGTGGCATCTGCCCAGAGAAATACTTCCTTTGTTCACTCTTTGGTGACTGGGAGTGGTGTTGCTGTTTCTGAGACTTCAGAGATTTTGGAGACTTTTGCAGATTTTTACGCAGACTTATACTCCTCTCAGGTAGATGGGTCAATGGAGGACACGGTGGCGTTCCTTGAGGAGTTGGAGCTCCCGAGGCTGAGTGACACAGCTAGGGAGGATTTGGAGGCTCCCATTACGGAGGAGGAACTGGGACGGGCATTGCAGTCGATGGCTAATGGGAAGGCGCCTGGCGTAGACGGATTTCCTGCCGAAATTTATAAAAGCTTGGGGGAAGTGTTGATCCCTAAATTGAAGGCGGTCTTGGAAGAGGCTACGAATGGTGGAAGGCTACCGGCATCTATGCGGGAGGCCACAATTGTGGTGATTCCAAAGGAGGGGAAAGACCCGACACAGCCGGATTCATATCGGCCAATTTCTTTGCTTACTATCGACGTTAAACTCCTGGCTAAGGTGTTGGCGATGAGGTTGACAAGTGTTATTTCTGGCCTGATACACTCAGACCAGTCTGGCTTTATGCCTGATAGGTCAACTGCGATTAATCTACGAAGGCTGTATATGAACTTGCAACTCAAAGCCGATAACTGTGGCCAGAGAGTTATTGCATCTTTAGACGCTCACAAGGCGTTCGATAGTGTGGAGTGGGGGTATCTCTGGCAGGTGTTGCGAAGAATGGGGTTTGGACCGCAGTTCATATCATGGATTCAATTAATGTACTCGATGCCGATGGCCAGGGTTAGGGTAAACGGGGAGTTGTCACAGACCATACAATTGGCTAGAGGGACGAGACAGGGGTGTCCGCTTTCCCCCCTTTTGTTTGCTCTGGCGGTGGAACCACTGGCCGCTACGCTTCGACAGTCTGATGAGATGACGGGGTTTAAATATGGGGTGATTGAAGAAAGGGTGGCGTTGTATGCGGATGATATTTTGTTGTTTCTGGCTGACCCGGTTGCATCCTTGGAGGGAGCCATTGGGATTATTGAACGATTCGGATCAGTGTCGGGACTTAGGATAAATTGGAGTAAGTCTATCTTGTTTAAGGTGGACGATGTGGATGGGGAGCCATTGGAGGACGGGCGACTGGAGGTGACGAGTAAATTTAAGTACCTGGGAATATGGGTATCTATGCCGGTCACTGACTATATACGTGAGAATCTGACTCCAATCTTGGGTGCCCTCAAGGCAAAAGCGGATGCATGGCTTAAGCTACATTTGTCTGTGGTAGGCAGGGTGAATCTTATCAAAATGATTCTGATGCCGAAAATATTGTATATTCTTCACAATGCGCCGGTTTGGATACCACGTGGGAAATTTAGACAGATCAACTCTCTGTTTAGGAATCTGATTTGGGGGAGGCAGCATCCGTGTATCAAACTGGAGACACTTCAGCGACCCAAGGATGATGGGGGTCTGGCATTGCCTAACCCTGAGTTGTACTTTCTTGCAGCCCAGAGTCAGCATTTAAGGGGCTGGGCGCATGGGGGGTCATCTGGGACAGTACAGCGGTTGATGGAGGTGGTGACAAAAAGGCGGCCAGTGGTGCAATGTTTGGAGGATGGATCCTTGGAGAGTTTGGGGAAGCTATATCCGACTTTGCTGTTGATACGCAAGCTGTGGAGTAGATTGAGGCACATACGTGGGATCACGGACTTGACTAGATACTCGCCGCTATGGCATAATAACAATCTGAAAGAATTTGAGGCATTGGGGGTACTGATAGAGTGGTTGGGCAAAGGGATTCAGTATGTGTATCAAATAATTGAACAAGGTGAACTGAAATCATTTTCCCAATTGCAGGCGGAATTTGGTCTTGGGTCTGCAGGGGAGTATCAATATTTGCGGATGAGGCATGCCTTTGGAGCTCAGAGTAGGAACGGAGGTATTAGGATTCAAAGGGATATAGTACTGGAGTATGTGTGTAATGATGGGACGACTGGAGGAGTCATATCCACTCTGTACAGGGATCTGTTGCACACTTTTCTATTGGGGTTTCCAATAATGGCAAGAGCTAAATGGAAAGGGATTTGGGCCCAATAGATAACGAGACTTGGGAGTCGGTGTTGGAATGGATCCCAAGACTGTCGCTGAGTGAACCGTATAGACTGTCACAGCTCTATGTGATACACAGAGTTTATAGGTCTCCGATTGTGCTATATAAGGCAGGATTGCGTAATGACTCTGAATGTCCGAGGTGTAAGTCTACGGATACAGACATTTTCCATATGATGTGGACATGTCCGAGGTTGGCTGCCTTCTGGGTGGTAGTTTTGAGTCGTATGGAAGGTGCGTATGGATGCAAGGTGCCAAGGGATCCAGTTGTCTGTTTGTTGTGATGCGTGGATGAGATTGGAGTGGATAAACACCTAAAGATAGCTATAGCCAGATTGTTGTATATGGCTAGGCAGGTGATAGCTAGAAACTGGATTAGGGAAGAGCCGCCGTCAAGAGGAGAGTTCCTCCAGTATGTGAAACAGGGCCTGACACTAGAAAAAGGGATTTATAAGAAGAAAGGGAAAACTGAAACGTTCAATAAAATGTGGTCTCCATGGATTGCTATGGGATAGTAATGTGAAGTGTGGCTTATACGAATGGTTGAGGGATTAGATACTCTATTGTTTTAATGATGGTAGTAATTAACAAGATGAGCTGCTTTGTGGGGTGGGGGTGGGGGGCTTTGGGATCGAAGGGAGCTGTTTGAAGGGGGAGGGGGGGAAATACTCTATATTGAAAATGTAAATGTAACATGTTAATTGCCTTGTTATTCTTAATAAAAATTTATTTGAATAAAAAAAATAATAATGTGCCCCATATAATGTTCCATACAGTTCATGATGGCCCCATAGATGCTCCATATAACAATGTGCCACATATAATGCTCCATACAGTTCATTATGGCTCCATAGTCATAAAATGCTCCATACAGTTCATTATGGCCCCATAGATGCTCCATATAACAATGTGCCTCATATAATGCTCCATACAGTTCATTATGGCCCCATAGATGCTCCATATAACAATGTGCCTCATATAATGCTCCATACAGTTCATTATGGCCCCATAGATGCTCCATATAACAATGCGCCTCATATAATGCTCCATACAGTTCATTATGGCCCCATAGATGCTCCATATAACAATGTGCCCCATATAATGCTCCATACAGTTCATTATGGCCCCATAAATGCTCCATGTAACAATGTGCCACTCATAATGCTCCATACAGTTCATTATGGCCCAATAGTCATATAATGCTCCATACAGTTCATTATGGCTCCATAAATGCTCCATATAACAATGTGCCACATATAATGCTCCAAACAGTTCATTATGGCCCCACAGATGCTCCATATAACAATGTGTCCCATATAATGCTCCATGCAGTTCATTATGGCCCCATAGATGCTCCATATAACAATGTGCCCCATATAATGCTCCATACAGTTCATTATGGCCCAATAGTCATATAATGCTCCATACAGTTCATTATGGCTCCATAGATGCTCCATATAATAATGTGCCCCATATAATGCTCCATACAGTTCATGATGGCCCCATAGATGCTCCATATAACAATGTGCCCCATATAATGCTCCATACAGTTCATTATGGCCCAATAGTCATATAATGCTCGATACAGTTCATTATGGCCCCATAGATGCTCCATATAACAATGTGCCCCATATAATGCTCCATACAGTTCATTATGGCCCAATAGTCATATAATGCTCCATAAAGTTCATTATGGCTCCATAGATGCTCCATATAATAATGTGCCCCATATAATGCTCCATACAGTTCATGATGGCCCCATAGATGCTCCATATAACAATGTGCCCCATATAATGTTCCATACAGATCATTATGGCCCCATAGATGCTCCATATAACAATGTACCACATATAATGCTCCATACAGTTCATTATGGCCCCATAGATGCTCCATATAACAATGTGCCACATATAATGCTCCATACAGTTCATTATGGCTCCATAGTCATATAATGCTCCATACAGTTCATTATGGCCCCATAGATGCTCCATATAACAATGTGCCTCATATAATGCTCCATACAGTTCATTATGGCCCCACAGATGCTCCATATAACAATGTGCCCCATATAATGCTCCATGCAGTTCATTATGGCCCCATAGATGCTCCATATAACAATGTGCCCCATATAATACTCCATACAGTTCATGATGGCCCGATAAGATGCTACATATAATAATGCGCCCCATATAATGTTCCATACAGTTCATGATGGCCCCATAGATGCTCCATATAACAATGTGCCACATATAATGCTCCATACAGTTCATTATGGCTCCATAGTCATAAAATGCTCCATACAGTTCATTATGGCCCCATAGATGCTCCATATAACAATGTGCCTCATATAATGCTCCTTACAGTTCATTATGGCCCCATAGATGCTCCATATAACAATGTGCCTCTTATAATGCTCCATACAGTTCAGTATGGCCCCATAGATGCTCCATATAACAATGTGCCTCATATAATGCTCCATACAGTTCATTATGGCCCCATAAATGCTCCATGTAACAATGTGCCACACATAATGCTCCATACAGTTCATTATGGCCCAATAGTCATATAATGCTCCATACAGTTCATTATGGCTCCATAGATGCTCCATATAACAATGTGCCTCATATAATGCTCCATACAGTTCATTATGGCCCCATAGATGCTCCATATAACAATGTGCCTCATATAATGCTCCATACAGTTCATTATGGCCCCATAGATGCTCCATATAACAATGTGCCTCATATAATGCTCCATACAGTTCATTATGGCCCAATAGTCATATAATGCTCCATACAGTTCATTATGGCTCCATAAATGCTCCATATAACAATGTGCCACATATAATGCTCCAAACAGTTCATTATGGCCCCACAGATGCTCCATATAACAATGTGCCCCATATAATGCTCCATGCAGTTCATTATGGCCACATAGATGCTCCATATAACAATGTGCCCCATATAATGCTCCATACAGTTCATTATGGCCCCATAGATGCTCCATATAACAATGTACCCAATATAATGCTCCATACAGTTCATTATGGCCCAATAGTCATATAATGCTCCATACAGTTCATTATGGCTCCATAGATGCTCCATATAATAATGTGCCCCATATAATGCTCAATACAGTTCATGATGGCCCCATAGATGCTCCATATAACAATGTGCCCCATATAATGCTCCATACAGTTCATTATGGCCTAATAGTCATATAATGCTCCATACAGTTCATTATGGCTCCATAGATGCTCCATATAATAATGTGCCCCATATAATGCTCCATACAGTTCATTATGGCCCAATAGTCATATAATGCTCCATACAGTTCATTATGGCCCCATAGATGCTCCATATAACAATGTGCCCCATATAATGCTCCATACAGTTCATTATGGCCCAATAGTCATATCATGCTCCATAAAGTTCATTATGGCTCCATAGATGCTCCATATAATAATGTGCCACATATAATGCTCCATACAGTTCATGATGGCCCCATAGATGCTCCATATAACAATGTGCCCCATATAATGCTCCATACAGATCATTATGGCCCCATAGATGCTCCATATAACAATGTACCACATATAATGCTCCATACAGTTCATTATGGCCCCATAGATGCTCCATATAACAATGTGCCCCATATAATGCTCCATGCCGTTCATTATGGCCCCATAGATGCTCCATATAATAATGTGCCCCATATAATGCTGCTGCAATAAAATTAAAATGACATACCTCTCTTCGCTGCCTGCTGCTCCTCAGCGTCCCTTCTCTCCGCAGTGACTGTTGAGGCACACTAATACGTCATCGTGCCCTCTGACCTGAACAGTCACAGCCAGAAGACTGAGCGGCGGTGGAACGAGTGAAGGTGAATATGAAATACTCACCTGCTCCCGGCGCGGTCCCAGGCAGCTTCTCCCGGACAGATGGTCTCCAGCGCCAGCAGCTTCTTCCCCTGTTCAGCGGTCACTGGTACCGATCATTACAGTAATGAATATGCGGCTCCACCCGTATGGGAGTGGAGTCCATATTCATTACTTTAATGAGCAGTACCACATGACAGCTGAACAGGGGAAGAAGCTGCCGGCGCCGGAGACCACAGGACATACAGGGACCGCGTCAGCAGCGTCAGAAGCAGGTGAGTATGTGACTGTTGTCGCTTCCCTCAGCCGCCCACCCCCCCGCCGACCATGACTCAAGTATAAGCCGAGGGGGGCACTTTCAGCCCATTTTTTGGGGTTGAAAATCTCGGCTTGTACTCGAGTATATACGGTATATATATTTTTTTTATTTAGGATTTTTTTTTTTTTTTTTACACATGTATTTTTTTTTATTTCACCCATGGTGGGACATCATGCTATAGTGTCAGATCGCTGATCTGACACTTTGCACAGCAGTGTGTCAGATCAGCGATCTGACAGGCAGTGCTGGAGGCTTGCCGGCACTTGCTCTCAGCAGGCACTTGCAAGCCACCTCCCTGCAGGACCCAGAAGGATCCCCACGGCCATTTTGGATCCGGGGCCTGCAGGGAGGAGACACATCGCGTTGTTCCGAGGGTCTCAGGGAAGCACGCAGGGAGCTCCCTCCCTGCACGATTCTTCCCTATGCCACCGGAGCGCTGCGATCATGTTTGATCACAGTGTTCCGGGGGTTAATGTGCCAGGAGCAGTCCGTGACTGCTCCTGGCACATAGTGCCGGATGTCAGCTGTGATAATCAGCTGACACCCGGCCGCTGATCTGTGATGACGTACTATCCCATAAGTGGTCATAGGGGCCCAGGTCACCTCGATGGGATAGTACATCTTATGTCAGAAAGGGGTTAAATAGGGGTATGCTGGTGTAGTAGTTGTCAACGTACGGATTGTAGCCTGTTGTGAATTCTGTTATCGAACTCCCTCCTGTGGTCATGAATGGTACTTCGGCGAGTTCTGTCCATGGACTCCCTCTGGTGGCTGTGAGTGGAGCTGCTGGTTCTGAGGTTCCTTCCACAGGTGATCTAGCTTATTCTTAGGCTGGCTGCTCTATTTAACTCCACTCTGATCGTTACTCCTTGCCAGCTGTCAATGTTCCTGTACTGGTTCAGTTTGCTCTTGGATCTTTCTGGTTACCTGTCAATTCCAGCAGAAGCTAAGTCCCTGATTGTTATTTTCTGTTCATTTTTTCTTGTCCAGTTTGCTTTCATGATTTTGCCTCGCTAGCTGGAAGCTCTGGGATGCAGAGTGGCACCTCCGCACCGTGTGTCGGTGCGGGGGTCTTTTTGCACACTCTGCGTGGTCTTTTGTAGTTTTTTGTGCTGACCGCAAAGTTACCTTTCCTATCCTCTGTCTGTTTAGTTAGTCTGGTGTTGTGAATTCTGTGGTCAAGCTCCCTCCTGTGGTCATGAGTGGTACTTCGGCTGGTTCTGTCTATGGGCTTCCTTGGTGGATGTGAGTGGGGCTGCGGCTTCTGAGTTTCCTTGCTCAGGTGACGAGGTTAAGTTGTTAGGTGCTGCTCTATTTAACTCCACCTAGTTCTTTGTTCCTGGCCTCCAGTCAATGT
Source organism: Ranitomeya imitator (assembly GCF_032444005.1). Taxonomy (NCBI): domain Eukaryota; kingdom Metazoa; phylum Chordata; class Amphibia; order Anura; family Dendrobatidae; genus Ranitomeya; species Ranitomeya imitator. Next base: position 377,108,595 of record NC_091283.1, read on the forward strand.
TCCAGTATTGGTCTGCTCTCTCCTGGATCCTTCTTGTGGCCTGTCTATCCTGCATAAGCTAAGTTTTGCTTGTGTTACTTTTGTTTGCAATATTTTCTGTCCAGCTTGCTATATTGGTTTTTCTTGCTTGCTGGAAGCTCTGAGACGCAGAGGGAGCACCTCCGTACCGTTAGTCGGTACGGAGGGTCTTTTTGCGCCCTCTGCGTGGTTGTTTGTAGGTTTTTGTGCTGATCGCAAAGCTATCTTCCTATCCTCGGTCTATTTAGTAAGTCGGTCCTCACTTTGCTAAAATCTATTTCATCTCTGTGTTTGTATTTTCATCTTAACTCACAGTCATTATATGTGGGGGCTGCCTTTTCCTTTGGGGAATTTCTCTGAGGCAAGGTAGGCCTATTTTTCTATCTTCAGGCTAGCTAGTTTCTCAGGCTGTGCCCGAGGCGCCTAGGTCTGTCAGGAGCGCTCCACGGCTACCTCTAGTGTGGTATGATAGGATTAGGGATTGCGGTCAGCAGAGTTCCCACGTCTCAGAGCTCGTCCTATGTTATTAGTAACTATCAGGTCACTTTGTGTGCTCTTAACCACTAGGTCCATTGTGGTTCTGAATCACCTGTTCATAACAGTACTGGAGGCCCAAAGTACTAATGCTTCTCAATAGAGGGAAAAGAGAAGTTCTGAGACCATTTTTTTTTCTTTGCACTGTGTTTTGTCTTTCTTTTTCCCTTTACATCAGGGTGGTTCAGAACACAGGTGTAGACATGGACATTCAAGGTCTGTCCTCTTTGATGGATAATCTCGCTATAAATGTACAGAACATTCAAGATTTAGTGGTTCAGAATCCTATGTTAGAACCTAAAATTTCTATTCCTGAGTTATTTTCTGGAGATAGAGCTAAGTTTCTGAATTTTAAAAATAATTGTAAACTATTTCTGGCTTTGAAACCCCGCTCCTCTGGTGACCCAGTTCAACAAGTTAAGATCATTATTTCTTTATTACGTGGCGACCCTCAAGAGTGGGCATTTTCCCTTGCGCCAGGAGATCCTGCATTATGTAATATTGATGCGTTTTTTCTGGCACTCGGATTGCTGTATGATGAACCTAATTCAGTGGATCAGGCAGAGAAAAATTTGCTGGCTCTGTGTCAGGGTCAGGATGAGATCTATAATATAACGCTGGGAGCGTCACTCTGTCCGAAGCCTCTATAGACTGCGCAGGCGCAAGCGCCGGCGCAGTCTGGGCCTCACAGAGCGACGCTCCCGGGAGATCGCGGTGTGCGTTCACACTGAACGCATACCGCGATCTCCACCGGAGAGTCAGGGACCGTGGACGCGCCAGGAGGGAGGGTAAGTATATTCACCTGTCCTCCGTTCCAGCGCTGCGTGCGGCTCCGTCTCCGGCTCCTCTGCTGTGACAGAGTCCAGTCACAGCAGAGGAGCCGGAGTGTGTGTTCAAGAAAATGGCGCCGGAAAGCGCGGACTGCGCAGGCGCCGATTCCTGCTGCCGGAATCGGCGCCTGCGCAGTCCGCGCTTTCCGGCGCCATTTTCTTGAAAACACACCTGCAGTGGAGCCGGACGATAGGTGAGTATGGTATTTTTTTTTTTTTTTTATGGCAGCAGCATACGGGGGCATACAATACAATAGTGGCGCAGGATGGGAGCAGCACATGACAGAACGGGCGCAGGATGGCAGCAGCCCATGACAGAACGGGCGCAGGATGGCAGCAGCGCATGACAGAACGGGCGCAGGATGGCAGCAGCACATGACAGAACGGGCGCAGGATGGCAGCAGCACATGACAGAAGGGGCAGGATGGCAGCAGCACATGACAGAACGGGCGCAGGATGGCAGCAGCACATGACAGAACGGGCGCAGGATGGCAGCAGCACATGACAGAACGGGCGCAGGATGGCAGCAGCGCATGACATAACGGGCGCAGGATGGCAGCAGGATGGGAGCAGCACATGACAGAACGGGCGCAGGATGGCAGCAGCACATGACAGAACGGGCGCAGGATGGGAGCAGCACATGACAGAACGGGCGCAGGATGGGAGCAGCACATGACAGAACGGGCGCAGGATGGCAGCAGCGCATGACATAACGGGCGCAGGATGGCAGCAGGATGGGAGCAGCACATGACAGAACGGGCGCAGGATGGCAGCAGCGCATGACAGAACGGGCCCAGGATGGGAGCAGCACATGACAGAACGGGCGCAGGATGGCAGCAGCGCATGACATAACGGGCGCAGGATGGCAGCAGGATGGGAGCAGCACATGACAGAACGGGCGCAGGATGGCAGCAGCGCATGACAGAACGGGGGCGCAGGATGGGATTAGCACATGAGAGAACGGGCGCAGGATGGCAGCAGCGCATGACATAACGGGCGCAGGATGGCAGCAGGATGGGAGCAGCACATGACAGAACGGGCGCAGGATGGCAGCAGCACATGACAGAACGGGGGCGCAGGATGGGAGCAGCACATGACAGAACGGGCGCAGGATGGCAGCAGCGCATGACATAACGGGCGCAGGATGGCAGCAGCGCATGACAGAACGGGGGCGCAGGATGGCAGCAGCGCATGACAGAACGGGGGCGCAGGATGGCAGCAGCGCATGACATAACGGGCGCAGGATGGCAGCAGGATGGGAGCAGCACATGACAGAACGGGCGCAGGATGGCAGCAGCGCATGACAGAACGGGGGCGCAGGATGGGAGCAGCACATGACAGAATGGGCGCAGGATGGCAGCAGCGCATGACAGAACGGGCGCAGGATGGCAGCAGCACATGACAGAACGGGCGCAGGATGGCAGCAGCACATGACAGAACGGGCGCAGGATGGCAGCAGCACATGACAGAACGGGCGCAGGATGGCAGCAGCACATGACAGAACGGGCGCAGGATGGGAGCAGCACATGACAGAACGGGCGCAGGATGGGAGCAGCACATGACAGAACGGGCGCAGGATGGGAGGAGCACATGATGGAGACCATATACCAATATAAATGCTCGGCACCCGGGCGTAGAACGGGTTCAATAGCTAGTAGAGATATATTGTCAGAAGTTTAGGAAGTGGTCTGTGCTCGCTCAATGGAATGAATGTGCGCTGGCAGCAATTTTCAGAAAGGGTCTCTCTGAAGCCCTTAAGGATGTCATGGTGGGATTTCCTATGCCTGCTGGTCTGAATGAGTCTATGTCTTTGGCCATTCAGATCGGTCGACGCTTGCGTGAGCGTAAAACTGTGCACCATTTGGCGGTATTATCTGAGCATAAACCTGAGCCTATGCAGTGCGATAGGACTTTGACCAGAGCTGAACGGCAAGAACACAGACGTCAGAATGGGCTGTGTTTCTACTGTGGTGATTCCACTCATGCTATCTCCGATTGTCCTAAGCGCACTAAGCGGTTTGCTAGGTCTACCACCATTGGTACGGTACAGTCGAAATTTCTTTTGTCCGTTACTTTGATCTGCTCTTTGTCATCCTATTCTGTCATGGCATTTGTGGATTCAGGCGCTGCCCTGAATTTGATGGACTTGGAGTATGCTAGGCGCTGTGGGTTTGTCTTGGAGCCCTTGCAGTGTCCTATTCCATTGAGAGGAATTGATGCTACGCCTTTGGCCAAGAATAAGCCTCAGTATTGGACCCAGCTGACCATGTGCATGGCTCCTGCGCATCAGGAGGATATTCGCTTTCTGGTGTTGCATAATCTGCATGATGTGGTCGTGTTGGGGTTGCCATGGCTACAAGTCCATAATCCAGTATTGGATTGGAAATCAATGTCTGTGTCCAGCTGGGGTTGTCAGGGGGTACATGGTGATGTCCCATTTCTGTCTATTTCATCATCCACCCTTTCTGAGGTTTCAGAGTTCTTGTCAGATTACCGGGATGTATTTGATGAGCCCAAGTCCAATGCCCTACCTCCGCATAGGGATTGTGATTGTGCTATCGATTTGATTCCTGGTAGTAAGTTTCCTAAAGGTTGACTGTTTAATATATCTGTGCCTGAGCACGCCGCTATGCGGAGTTACGTACGAGAATCCTTGGAGAAGGGTCATATTCGCCCGTCATCATCGCCATTGGGAGCAGGGTTCTTTTTTGTGGCCAAGAAGGATGGTTTGCTGAGACCTTGTATTGATTACCGCCTTCTAAATAAAATCACGGTCAAATTTCAGTACCCCTTGCCGCTGCTGTCTGATTTGTTTGCTCGGATTAAGGGAGCTAGTTGGTTCACCAAGATAGATCTTCGTGGTGCGTATAATCTTGTGCGTATTAAACGGGGCGATGAATGGAAAGCAGCATTTAATACGCCCGAGGGCCGTTTTGAGTACCTGGTTATGCCATTCGGGCTTTCTAATGCTCCATCAGTGTTTCAGTCCTTTATGCATGACATCTTCCGAGAGTACCTGGATAAATTCCTGATTGTATACTTGGATGATATTTTGGTCTTCTCGAATGATTGGGAGTCTCATGTGAAGCAGGTCAGAATGGTGTTCCAGGTCCTGCGTGCGAATTCTTTGTTTGTGAAGGGGTCAAAGTGTCTCTTTGGTGTTCAGAAGGTTTCTTTTTTGGGGTTCATTTTTTCCCCTTCTACTATCGAGATGGACCCTGTTAAAGTTCAGGCCATTTATGATTGGACTCAGCCGACATCTCTGAAGAGTCTGCAAAAGTTCCTGGGCTTTGCTAATTTTTATCGTCGCGTCATCAATAATTTTTCTAGTATTGCTAAACCGTTGACTGATTTAACCAAGAAGGGTGCTGATGTGGTCAATTGGTCTTCTGCTGCTGTGGAAGCTTTTCAGGAGTTGAAGCGTCGTTTTTCTTCTGCCCCGGTGTTGTGCCAACCAGATGTTTCGCTCCCGTTCCAGGTCGAGGTTGATGCTTCTGAAATTGGAGCAGGGGCTGTTTTGTCGCAAAGAAGTTCTGATTGCTCGGTGATGAAACAATGCGCCTTCTTTTCCGGGAAGTTCTCGCCTGCTGAGCGAAATTATGATGTTGGCAATCGAGAGTTGCTGGCCATGAAGTGGGCATTCGAGGAGTGGCGTCATTGGCTGGAAGGAGCAAAGCATCGCGTGGTGGTCTTGACTGATCACAAGAACTTGACTTATCTCGAGTCTGCCAAACGGTTGAATCCTAGACAGGCTCGTTGGTCGCTGTTTTTCTCCCGTTTTGACTTTGTGGTTTCGTACCTTCCGGGCTCTAAAAATGTGAAGGCGGATGCCCTGTCTAGGAGTTTTGTGCCCGACTCTCCGGGTTTGCCTGAGCCGGCGGGTATTCTCAGAGAGAGGGGGTAATTTTGTCTGCCATCTCCCCTGATTTGCGGCGGGTGCTGCAAAAATTTCAGGCTAATAGACCTGACCGTTGCCCAGCGGAGAAACTGTTTGTCCCTGATAGGTGGACGAATAGAGTTATCTCTGAGGTTCATTGTTCGGTGTTGGCTGGTCATCCTGGAATCTTTGGTACCAGAGATTTGGTGGCTAGATCCTTTTGGTGGCCGTCTCTGTCGCGGGATGTGCGTTCTTTTGTGCAGTCCTGTGGGATTTGTGCTCGGGCTAAGCCCTGCTGTTCTCGTGCCAGTGGGTTGCTTTTGCCCTTGCCGGTCCCGAAGAGGCCTTGGACACATATCTCTATGGATTTTATTTCGGATCTCCCCGTCTCTCAAAAAATGTCGGTCATTTGGGTGGTTTGTGATCGCTTCTCTAAGATGGTCCATTTGGTACCCTTGTCTAAATTGCCTTCCTCCTCTGATTTGGTGCCATTGTTCTTCCAGCATGTGGTTCGTTTACATGGCATTCCAGAGAACATCGTTTCTGATAGAGGTTCCCAGTTTGTTTCGAGGTTTTGGCGAGCCTTTTGTGCTAGGATGGGCATTGATTTGTCTTTTTCCTCGGCTTTCCATCCTCAGACAAATGGCCAGACTGAACGAACCAATCAGACCTTGGAAACATATCTGAGATGTTTTGTTTCTGCTGATCAGGATGATTGGGTGTCCTTTTTGCCTTTGGCTGAGTTCGCCCTTAATAATCGGGCCAGCTCGGCTACTTTGGTTTCGCCGTTTTTCTGCAATTCTGGGTTCCATCCTCGTTTCTCTTCAGGGCAGGTTGAGTCTTCGGACTGTCCTGGTGTGGATACTGTGGTGGACAGGTTGCAGCAGATTTGGACTCATGTAGTGGACAATTTGACTTTATCCCAGGAGAAGGCTCAACGTTTCGCTAACCGCAGGCGCTGTGTGGGTCCCCGACTTCGTGTTGGGGATTTGGTTTGGTTGTCATCTCGTTATATTCCTATGAAAGTTTCCTCTCCTAAGTTTAAGCCTCGTTTCATTGGTCCGTATAGGATTTCTGAGGTTCTTAATCCTGTGTCTTTTCGTTTGACCCTTCCAGCTTCTTTTTCCATCCATAACGTATTCCATAGGTCATTGTTGCGGAGATACGTGGCACCTGTGGTTCCATCCGTTGATCCGTTGTATATAGTGGAGAAGATTTTGGATTCTCGTGTTTCGAGACGGAAACTCCAGTATCTGGTTAAGTGGAAAGGTTAACCAGAATGTTAACTCTGAATGTCCGGTCTGTTAGGTATGATGAGATCCAGGATAGGGCCAAGTCTGTGATGCCAAGGGAAAGGGCTTGGATATGTGGTTTGAAGGAGAGATCAGCGTCAAGGATTACCCTGAGGCAGCGAGCTTGTGGGACTGGGGACAGTGGGCAGCCGTTTACTGTAATGGATAGGTTAGTTGGGGGGTCGTGTGAGATGGGGAAAGATTATGAATTCTGTCTTGTCCATGTCAAGTTTCAGAAATCTAGCAGAGAAGAAGGATAAAATAGTGGACAGACATTGAGGGATTCTGGTTAGTAGGGAGGTGATATCTGGTTCAGAGATGTAGATCTATGTGTCATCAGCATAAAGGTGATACTGAAAGCCGTGAGATTCTATGAGCTGTCCCAGGCCAAAGGTGTAAATGGAGAAGAGCAGGGGCCCTAGGACTGAGGGTGAGGTGAGGATGTGGTGTGTGAGTGGGAGACTCTGAATGTCCGGTCTGTTAGGTATGATGAGATCCAGGATAGGGCCAAGTCTGTGATGCCAAGGGATGAGAGGGTCTGTAATAATAGGGAATGGTCCACTGTGTCAAAGGCAGAGGACAGGTCGAGGAGGAGGAGGACAGAGTAGTGTCGCTTGCTCTTGGTGGTTAAGAGGTCATTGGTGACCTTAGGTAGGGCAGTTTCAGTGGAGTGGTGTGACCGGAAGCCAGATTGTAAGCGATCAAAGAGGGAGCAAGAAGAGAGATGGGAGGACAATTCAAGGTAGACGTGTTGTTCCAGTAGTTTGGAGGCATAGGGGAGAAGTGATATCGGGCGATGGCTAGATACAGATGATGGGTCAAGAGAGGGCTTTTTGAGGATAGGTGTGATTGAGGCGTATTTAAACTTGAGGGGAAAACACCAGTTGTTAGTGATAGGTAGTGTTGAGCATTCCGATACTGCAAATATCGGGTATCGGCCGTTATTCGCTGTATTGGAATTCTGATACCGAGTTCTGATATTTTTGCGATATCGGAATCGGAAGTTCCTTGAATGAAAAAAAAAAAAATACTCCATACATACATGCTATTTACATGCTACATATATTCTACATGCCAAATACATGCTACATGCATACATGCTACATGCATACATGCTACATGCATACATGCTACATGCATACATGCTACATGCATACATGCTACATACATACATGCTACATACATACATGCTACATACATGCTACATACATACATGCTACATACATACATGCTACATACATACATGCTACATACATACATGCTACATTATTATTATTATTATTTATTTATATAGCACCATTGATTCCATGGTGCTGTACATGAGAAGGGGTTACATACAAGTTACAAATATCACATACAGTAAACAAACTAACAATGACGGACTGATACAGAGGGGCGAGGACCCTGCCCTTGCGGGCTTACAGTCTACAGGATTATGGGGAAGGAGACAGTAGGTTGAGGGTTGCAGGAGCTCCGGTGTTGGTGAGGCAGTAGCTCCGGTGTTGGTGAGGCGGTAGCTCCGGTGTTGGTGAGGCGGTAGCTCCGATAGTGATGAGGCAGCAGCGGTGTCAGTGCAGGCTGTAGGCTTTCCTGAAGAGATGAGTTTTCAGGTTCCGTCTGAAGGATCCGACTGTGGTTGATAGTCGGACGTGTTGGGGCAGAGAGTTCCAGAGGATGGGGGATATTCGGGAGAAGTCTTGGAGGCGATTGGATGAGAAGCGAATAAGTGTGGAGGAGAGAAGGAGGTCTTGGGAGGACCGGTGGTCACGTGAGGGAAGATATCGAGAGATTAGTTCAGAGATATATGGAGGAGACAGGTTGTGGATGGCTTTGTAGGTCAGTATTAGCAATTTGAACTGGATACGCTGAGGGAATGGGAGCCAGTGAAGAGATTTGCAGAGGGGGGAAGCGGAGGAGTAGCGAGGAGAGAGATGGATTAGTCGGGCAGCAGAGTTAAGGATGGACTGGAGAGGTGCAAGGGTGTTAGCAGGGAGGCCACAGAAAAGGATGTTGCAGTAGTCAAGGCGGGAAATGATGAGGGCGTGCACAAGCATTTTAGTAGATTGGGGGTTGAGGAAAGGACGGATCCTGGAGATGTTTTTGAGCTGGAGGCGACAGGGGGTGGAAAGAGCTTGGATGTGTGGTTTGAAGGACAGGGCAGAGTCGAAGGTTACTCCGAGGCAGCGGACTTCGGGTACAGGGGAAAGCATGATGTCATTGACTGCGATAGATAGGTCAAGTAAGGAAGATTTGTGGGATGGAGGAAAGATGATGAGTTCAGATTTGTCCACATTGAGTTTGAGGAAGCGAGAGGAGAAGAAGGAGGATATGGCTGATAGGCACTCTGGGATTCTGGACAGCAGAGCGGTGACGTCTGGGCCAGAGAGGTAGATCTGAGTGTCGTCAGCATAGAGGTGGTACTGGAATCCATGGGACTTTATGAGTTGTCCCAAGCCAAGTGTATAGATTGAGAAGAGTAGGGGTCCTAGAACAGAGCCTTGGGGGACTCCAACAGAGAGAGGGTGGGATGAGGAGGTAGTATGGGAGTGGGAGACGCTGAATGTGCGGTTGGAAAGGTACGAGGCGATCCAGGATAAGGCGAGGTCTTTGATGCCAAAGGAGGAGAGCATCTGCAGTAGGAGGCAGTGGTCAACTGTGTCGAAAGCAGAGGACAGGTCTAGAAGGAGGAGTACACAGTAGTGTCCAGTAGCTTTGGCGGTAAGTAGGTCGTTAGTGATTTTGGTCAGGGCAGTCTCAGTTGAGTGATGGGGGCGGAAACCAGATTGTAGATTGTCGTACAACAAGTTAGATGAGAGGTGGGAGGAGAGTTCAGCATGGACGTGCTGCTCCAGGAGTTTGGAAGCAAATGGGAGCAGCGATATTGGGCGATAGCTGGACATAGCAGTTGGATCGAGGGTTGGCTTTTTAAGGATAGGCGTGATTGTGGCATGTTTGAACGCAGAGGGGAAGGTGCCAGAAGTTAGTGATAGGTTGAAGAGGTGGGTTAGGGATGGGATAAGTGTGGTGGTGAGGTTGGGGAGGAGATGGGATGGGGTCGAGCGCACAGGTGGTGAGGTGGGATTTGGAGAGGAGACAATTAAGTCCCCCTTCAGTGATGTTGGATAGGGAGGTTATGGGGTTTGGGCATTGGTCTGGTATACAAAGGGGTTGTGGTGGTTGAACAATAAAGTCTTGCCTTGTCTGGTCGATCTTATTTTTAAAGTGTGTGGCAAAGTCCTCAGCAGAGATGAGGGAGGTTGGAGGGGGCAGTGGGGGGCGGAGGAGGGAGTTAAATGTTTTGAATAACTGTTTGGGGTTGTGGGATAGGGAAGATACGAGGGTTGTGAAGTAGGCCTGTTTAGCAGAGGTGAGTGCAGATTTAAAAGCGAGTGTTGCTTGTTTGAATACAGTGAAGTCGTCTTGCGAGTGTGTTCTCTTCCAACGACGCTCCGCAACCCTGGACACTTGCCTTAGCTTTTTGGTGGTGTTATTATGCCAAGGTTGTCTATTGATGCGTCGCGCTCTGCCATGGACGAGAGGGGCAACCGTGTCAATAGCTGATGCGAGAGTGGCATTGTAGAAAGCAGCGGCACTGTCTGTGTCGTGGAGTGAGGATATGGATGCCAGTGGTAGGATGGAGTCAGAGAGTGTGTGGGTGTCTAGGTGTGCAAGGTTTCTGCGTGGGTGCGCATGTTGCCGGATATGGATGATTGGTGAGGAGGACAGGGATGAGAAGGTGAGCAGATGGTGGTCGGATAGAGGGAGAGGGGAGGTGGTGAAGTTAGATAGAGAGCAGAGACGGGTGAATACCAGGTCTAGTGTATGCCCATCCATGTGGGTGGCTGCGGAGGACCACTGAGTAAGTCCAAAGGATGAGGTAAGGGACAGAAGTTTGGAGGCTGTTGACTGAAGGGTATCAATGGGGATGTTGAAGTCACCCATGATGATGGTGGGAGTGTCAGCAGAGAGAAAGTGAAGAAGCCAGGTGGAGAATTGGTCAATAAAGGCAGTGGCCGGGCCCGGAGGTCGGTATATGACGGCCACTTGGAGGTTGGAGGGAGAGTAGATGCGGACAGAATGGACTTCAAAAGAGGGGAGGATAAGGGAGGGAAGAGGTGGGATTGGGTTAAAGGTGCAGTTTGAAGAAAGGAGAAGACCCACTTCTCCACCATGTTTGTTGCCGGGTCGAGGGGTGTGGGTGAAGTGGAGGCCTCCGTAACACAGCGCAGCAGGGGAGGCGGTGTCAGAGGGTGTTAGCCATGTTTCTGTGAGGCCAAGGAAGGCAAGATTGCGGGAGAGAAAAAGGTCGTGAATCACATGAAGCTTATTGCAGATTGAGCGGGCATTCCAGAGTGCTCCAGAGAGAGGGAGTAGGGGGGTGGGCGTCAGGGGCACGGGTTTTATGTTGGAAAGATTGCGGAAGTTCATGTTGGATAGGGAGTGATAGGAGGGAGTAGTAATGGGAGGTATGAGATGTGGGGGTCCAGGGATGGGAGATATGTCTCCAGCAGTGAGGAGAAGGAGAGAGAGAGAGAGAGCAGGTGGGAGAAAGAGAGTGGCCGACTTGTTTTATGTGTTTGTTGGACAGATTTGAGGTTGAGGAGCAGGTCAGCAGGGGAGGACAGGTGGGGAGGTAAGAGGGAAGGGGAGATGATTATTAGGTTAGTGAGTGCTGGGATTTGTGATAGCGATGGAGAGAGAGGACTAGTGGAGCAAACAATGTAGGGGCACAGGTAAACATGGCGAAGTAGTAAGATGGGTTAATAGAAAAGCTAGATCCAAGTAATAAGAAGTGCTTACTCGGAAGACACACCCAGAAGAAACAGAACATAGAGTGGGGTCCTGACTCCTGCCGTGACTAACTGCCGTTGAAATAACTGCGGCGTCTGTATGCTTAGCTGCCGTGATGCTTTGCTGCAGAGATGCGCGTGCCTGACCCCACACCCCACATACATACATGCTACATACATACATGCTACATACATTCATACTATATACATTCATACTGCATACATGCTACATACATGCTACATACATACTACATACATACTACATGCATACATACTGCGTACATACATACATACTACATACATACTGCATACATACATACATATATACTACATACAGTACATTAAAACATTACATACATGACATAGATATAGACATACAGTACATTAAACATACAATACATACTCACCATTACTTGTCATTTTGATCCCCGAAGCCAGTGTCATCTGTAAAAAATATGAAAAAAACAAACAACCAATATACTCCCTGTCCGCAGAAATCCACGAGTGTCCCACGACGATTTCCTGTGGAGAATCGCAGCAACAGCCGTTGCAACCGCTCTCCAGGGGACCCAGATACACAATGACGGGAGGAAGGTATTCCTCCGCCGCTGTAAAAAAAAAGTCCCTAGTCTCACTTTATGCCATTGCTGTATGAGAAATTTTCCCCGGCAGCAATTGCCATAAAGTGAGACTTTGAACTCAGGTAATCTCAGTGATGCACTGCAGGAGTTATTGTCTCCTGTCAGTGTGTCACTGAGGGTCCTATAGAGCAGGGGTCCCCAACTCCAGTCCTCAAGGCCCACCAACATGTCATGTTTTCAGGATTTCCTTAGTCTTGCCCAGGTAATAATTGCATCACCTGTGCAATGCAAAGGAAATCCTGAAAACATGACCTGTTGGTGGGCCTTGAGGACTGGAGTTGGGGACCCCTGCTATAGAGCAGTGACATCACACGATGTCACTGTTCTATAGGGGAGATCGTCGTGGGACACTTGTTATTAATTAATTAACCCTTTCTTACTATTGGATTAATAACAGATAGGCTTCTTATTGACGCCTCTCCGTTATTAACCCGGCTTAATGTCACCTTACAATAGCAAGGTGACATTAACCCCTTATTACCCCATATCCCACCGCTACACGGGAATGGGAAGAGAGGGGCTAAGTATCGGAATCGGCGCATCTTACAGATGCACCATTTCCGGGGTGGCTGCGGACTGGTATTTGTAGCCGGGGGGGGGGACAGAGAGGGGCAATATCCATGGCCCCTCTCTAGGCTATGAATATCAGCCCGCAGCTGTCTGTGTGGCCTTTTTGGCTATAAAATATAGGGGGACCCCACATCATTTTTTGGGGGGTCCCCCTATTTTAATAGCCAGTAAAGGCTACGCAGACAGCTGCGGACTGATATTCATCGCAGGCTACAAATGTTGGCCCCCGGCCGTCGGCTTTCCCCCTCTGGCGCAGAAACACGCCATTTTTTTCAGTTTTTTGTGTTTTTTTTAATTCAACGCTCATAAAGGCCTGTTTGACACTTGCGTCGGTACAGGTCCGTCGCTATGCGTCGGGCCGACGTACCGACGCACGTTGTGAAATTTGTGCCCGACGTGGGCAGCGGATGCAGTTTTTCAACGCATCCGCTGCCCATTCTGAAGTGCGGGAAGGAGGGGGTGGAGTTTTTGCTGCGCATGCGCGGTAGAAAATGGTGGAGGCGACGGACAAAAAACCGTTCACTTGAAGGTTTTTTCGTGCCAACGGTTCGCCAAAACATGACATGTAGTTTTTGGTGCAGGTTTTGATGCTGGTTTTTGGTGCAGTTTTTATGCGGTTTTAGATGCTGTTTTTGATGCCGTTTTTGATGCAGTTTTCCTTCCGTTTTTTTGACCGCATTTTTTGGAAATAAATAAACAGAAAATGTTCATGATTTGAATGGAAACATACATGAAAAAACGGATTCGGAGGCCGAATTCATCATTTCACATCTGTTTCATTCGTTTTTGCTGGATCCGTCGCTGTGCTTTTTTTCGCCGGACAGAAAAACCGTTCCTCTGTATGTGTTTTTCGTCCGGCGGAAACAGCTTTTTTGACGGATCCTGCAAAAAACGGATGAAACGTGTGGCCATCAGGCGCAATCCGGCGCTAATACAACTCTATGAGAAAAAAACGGATCTGGCGAAAAAAAAAGATATGGTGGAAAAAACGGATCCAGTGGAAAAAAGGGATCTGGCGGAAAAAAACGGATCCTGCAAATGTGCTCTCAGGATGCGTTTTTTTCCCATAGACTTTTTTTAGTATTCGCGACGGATGGCCACACGTCGCATCCGTCGTACAATGGATCCGTCGTGTTTTGGCGGACCGTCGGCAAGGAAAAAACGTTCAAGTGAACGGTTTTTTGTCCATCGCGTCCGCCATTTTCTACCGCGCATGAGCGGCCGAAACTCCGCCCCCTCCTCCCCATTCTTCAGAATGGGCAGCGGATGCGTTGAAAAACTGCATCCGCTGCCCATGTCGTGCACAAATGTCACATAGCGACGGACCCGTACCGACGCAAGTGTGAAACAGGCCTTTATGAGCGTTGAATTAAAAAAAAAAAACAAAAAAAAAACGCTGTGGGCTCCCGCGCAATTTTCTGCGCCAGAGGGGGAAAGACCATTATATCAGCCCGCAGCTGTCTGCGTAGCCTTTACTAGCTATTAAAATAGGGGGACCCCCCCCAAAAAATGACGTGGGGTCCCCTTATACTTTATAGCCAGAAAGGCTATGCAGACAGCTGCGGGCTGATATTCATAGCCTAGAGAGGGGCCATGGATATTGCCCCCCCCCATCCCCGGCTACAAATACCAGTCTGCAGACACCCCGGAAATGGCGCATCTGTAAGATGCGCCAATTCCGGCACTTAGCCCCTCTCTTCCCACTCCCGTGTAGCGGTGAGATATGGGGTAATAAGGGGTTAATGTCACCTTGCTATTGTAAGGTGACATTAAGCCAGGTTAATAACGGAGAGGCGTCAATAAGACGCCTATCTGTTATTAATCCAATAGAAAGAAAGGGTTAATAAAACACACAAACAGTAGAAAAAAGTATTTTAATATTCTTCATTTCACCATACTTACCATACTTCAGCGCCTGCAAAAAACGTAAAATAATAAACCGCATACTACCTGTCCGCCGTAGTCCAATTAATAACGAGTGTCCCACGACGATCTCCCCTATAGAACAGTGACATCGGGTGATGCCACTGCTCTATAGGACCCTCAGTGACACACTGACAGGAGACAATGGCTCCTGCAGTGCATCACTGAGGTTACCTGAGTTCAGAGTCTCACTTTATGGCAATTGCTGCCTGGGAAAATTTCTCATACAGCAATGGCATAAAGTGGGACTTTTTTTTTACAGCGGCGGAGGAATACAGTGGCGGAAGGATACCTTCCTCCCGTCATTGTGTTCCTGGGGCCCCCGGAGAGCGGTTGCAACAGCTGTTGCTGCCATTCTCCACAGGAGATCGTCGTGGGACACTCGTGGATTTCTGCGGACAGGGAGTATATTGGTTGTTTGTTATTTTTAATCTTTTTTTACAGATTACACTGGCTTCGGGGAACAAAGTGACAAGTAATGGTGAGTATGTAATGTATGTTTAATGTACTGTTTGTCTATATGTATGTCATGTAAGTAATGTATGAATGTACTGTATGCAGTATGTATGTATGTACGCAGTATGTATGTATGTATGTAGTATGTATGTATGTAGCATGTATGCAGTATGAATGTATGTAGTATGTATGTAGCATGTATGTAGCATGTGTGTAGTATGTAAGTATATATGTAGTATGTATGCCGTATGTATGTAGCATGTATGTAGCATGTATGTATGTAGTATTTTTTTTTTTTTTCATTCAACACATTAGCCGGATGATGGGACTACTACTGTCCCATCATTGGCTAATGTGTCAATCACTGTCAGTGTAGCAGGCATCGTCCGATGGGACTTGTAGTCCCATCGGACGATGCCCGCACTGAGACACCCTGCATGCCGCAGAGACACCCCGCACACCGCACAGACACCCCGCAGACACCCCACACGCCGCAGACACCCCGCACAGAGACCCCGCACGCTGCACAGAAACCCCGCACGCCGCAGAGACACCCCGCACGCCGCACAGAGACGCCGCAGACACCCCCCGCACGCCGCATAGAGCCCGGGCAGCCCCGGCACGCCGCATACAGCCCCGGAAGGCACGTACAGATCCCTGGCAGGCCCGCACAGACCCCGCCCGCAGACACACACTCAGTGTCCGCCCACGCACCGCCCACACTCTTCCCCCCTCCAGCACAGCATATAGAAGGACAGAAAGGGCTTATTTACGTTCCGATATTTGTGTCCCATTGACTTGCATTGGTATCAGTATTGGCGATATCCGATATTTTTTGGATATCGGCTGATCCAATCCGATACCGATACTTTTGAATATTGGAAGGTATCGCTCAACACTAGTGATAGGTTGAAGAGATGGGTTAGTGTTATGACCTGGTGGTAAGGACAATAATGGACCTAGTGGTTAAGAGCACACGGAATGACCTGATAGTTACTAATAATATAGGACGAGCTCTGAGACGTGGGAACTCTGCTGACCGCAATCCCTAATCCTATCACACACACTAGAAATAGCCGTGGATTGCTCCTAACGATCCCTATGCAACTCGACACAGCCTAAGAAACTAGCTAGCCCTAGAGATAGAAAAATAAAGCCTACCTTGCCTGAGAGAAATTCCCCAAAGGAAAAGGCAGCTCCCCACATATAATGACTGTGAGTAAAGATGAAAATTACAAACACAGAGATGAAATAGATTTAGCACAGTGAGGCCCGACTTACTGAACAGACAGAGGATAGGAAAGGTAACTTTGCGGTCAGCACAAAAACCTACAAAAAGACCACGCAGAGGGCGCAAAAAGACCCTCCGCACCGACTCACGGTGCGGAGGCGCTCCCTCTGCGTCCCAGAGCTTCCAGCAAGCAAGACAAAAATCAAAATAGCAAGCTGGACAGAAAAATAGCAAACCAGAGAAAAACAAGCAGGAACTTAGCTTCAGCTGGGAAGACAGGTCACAAGAACGATCCAGGAGAGAACTAGACCAATACTGGAACATTGACAGGTGGCATGGAGCAAAGATCTAAGTGGAGTTAAATAGAGCAGCCAGCTAACGAATTCACCTCGTCACCTGTAGAAGGAAACTCAGAAGCCGCAGCTCCACTCACAACCACCAGAGGAAGCCCATGGACAGAGCCAGCCGAAGTACCATTCATGACCACAGGAGGGAGCTTGACAACAGAATTCACAACAGGTTAGGGTTGGGATGAAGACTGTGGCGAGGTTTGGGATGAAGTGGGATGGGATGGGGTCAAGTGCACAGGTGGTGAGATGCGATCTTGAGAGTAGAGTGGAGAGTCGATCTTCTGTAATGGTGGAGAAGTTGGTTTTGGAGGTGGAGGGCTGGGAAGTCGGGAGGAAGGGCTCTGGTTGTTGTTGACCAAAACTGTCTCTGATGCTATCAATCTTCTGCTTGAAAAATGAGGCAAAGTCTTCAGCTGAGATGAGTGGGGAGGGAGGATGTGTTCGGGGACAGAAGAGAGAATTGAAGGTTTTGAATAACTGTTTAGGGTTGTGAGACAGGGAGGATATGAGAGATGAGAAGTAGGTTTGTTTAGCTGTGGCGAGTGTGGTGTTGAAAGTAGTGAGGGATTGTTTGAATGCGATGAAGTGCTCATTGGAGCGGGATCTTTTCCATCTCCGCTCCGCAGCCCTGGAAGCTCGCCTCAGTTCTTTGGTCAGGCTGGTGTGCCAGGGCTGTCTGTCGATTTTGCGAGCTTTGGTATGTGTAAGTGGGGCAGCAGATTCCAAAGCTATAGCTATTGTGGTGTTATATAGAGTGGCAGCGTCATCCGCATTGTGTAGGGAACTTATGTCTGTGAGAGGGAGGAGGGATTCAGAGAATGAGTGTAGGTCAAGGTGTTTAAGATTTGTGCGAGGGTGTGAAAGTTTGTGGGGTGGGGATTGTAGACATGGAGAGGAGAGGGAAGAGAATGTGAGAAGGTTGTGGTCAGAAAGAGGAAGAGGTGAGTTAGAGAGGTTAGATAGGGAGTAGAGGCGGGGGAAGATGAGGTCCAGTGTGTGACCGTCTTTGTGGGTGGCTGCAGAAGACCATTGAGTGAGGCCGAAGGAGGAAGTGAGAGATAGCAGTTTAGTGGCAGCTGAGAGGGAAGTGTCAATGGGGATGTTGAAGTCGCCCATGATGATAGTGGGGATGTCCGTGGAAAGGAAATGAAGTAGCCAGGTGATTAAGTGGTCAAAGAAGGTGGTGGCTGGCCTTGGGGGTGGTGTTGTGAATTCTGTTGTCGAGCTCCCTCCTGTGGTCATGAATGGTACTTCGGCTGGTTCTGTCCATGGTCTTCCTCTGGTGGATGTGAGTGGGGCTGCGGCTTCTGAGTTTCCTTCCACAGGTGACGAGGTTAAGTCGTTAGGTGCTGCTCTATTTAACTCCACTTAGTTCTTTGCTCCATGCCTCCAGTCAATGTTCCAGTATTGGTCTTGCTCTCTCCTGGATCGTTCTTGTGACCTATCTTCCCTGCATAAGCTAAGTTCTGCTTGGGTTTCTTTTGTTTGCTATTTTTTCTGTCCAGCTTGCTATTTTGATTTTTCTTGCTTGCTGGAAGCTCTGGGACGCAGAGGGAGCGCCTCCGCACCGTTAGTCGGTGCGGAGGGTCTTTTTGCGCCCTCTGCGTGGTCTTTTGTAGGTTTTTGTGCTGACCGCAAAGCTACCTTTCCTATCCTTGGTCTGTTCAGTAAGTCGGGCCTCACTTTGCTAAATCTATTTCATCTCTGTGTTTGTATTTTCATCTTTACTCACAGTCATTATATGTGGGGGGCTGCCTTTTCCTTTGGGGAATTTCTCTGAGGCAAGGTAGGCTTATTTTTCTATCTTCAGGGCTAGCTAGTTCTTAGGCTGTGACGAGGCGCATAGGGAGCGTCAGGAGCGCTCCACGGCTATTTCTAGTGTGTGTGATAGGATTAGGGATTGCGGTCAGCAGAGTTCCCACGTCCCAGAGCTCGTCCTATATTATCGGTAACTATCAGGTCATTCCGTGTGCTCTTAACCACCAGGTCATAACAGGGTGGTAAATGACAGCCAGTTGGAGGGGGAGTACATGCGCACAGAGTGCACCTCAGAGGAAGGGAGGGTAACAGAGGGTGGCAGTGGCTTTGTGGTGAAGGAGCAGTTATCTGACAGGAGAAAACCAACTCCTCGCCCATGTTTGCTGCTGGGGCGGGGTGTGTGAGAAAGGTGGAAGCCACCATATGAAAGTGCAGCAGGGGAGGCTGTGTCAGAAGGGGTGAGCCAGGTTTTGGTGATGGTGAGGAAGGAAAGTTTGGTAGCAACAAAAGATCATGGATGTAGGAAAGCTTGTTGCAGACAGCAAGCGTTCCACAGAGCTCCTGTTAGTGGGACTGGGGAAGCAGGGGCTGTGTGAATGGGTATAAGGTTAGAGAGGTTACAGAAGTTTGTGATATAGCGTGGATAGGGGGTAGAAATGACTGTGGGAATATGGTGAGGAGGACCAGGATTTGGAGAGATATCACCAGCAGTGAGAAGGAGCAGAGAAAGTGTTAGCAGGTGGGAGCAGGAGAGGGCATGAGGGGGCTGTCTGTGTTTGGAGACAGAGGATTGTATGTTGAGGAACAGTTCTGAGGAGGAGGTGAGATGGATGGGGGAGGATTGAGGAAGAGATGAACAGTTCCTTACTTGGTGTAGGGATCAGGGGAGTTTGCAGAAAGTGAAGGATTATAGGGATGAGAGTGAATACAAACAAACATTGTTTACAGTGGCTGGGCAGTTATCTTTAGTTCCCTTCAGGTTCAATTCTGGTTTTAATTCTACTGTAATCTTCACACTTCTAGGAATCACACTGTAGATTAAAGTCTTTGCAGACTTGAGCTATGCAATATATCTGCCACAAAGTGCATTCAGGTGTGAACCAGAGAGGAGTGTTCTCTGTTCATCTTGGTCAGAGAATTAAGAGTGGACCAGATGCATATAATCAAGCCAAAGTAAACAAGGTTATAAATAGCACGGGTGGAGGGGGTGTTTGGGTGAAGCTGGGGTTGGTTGAGAGACATACCAAGTGGAAGATAGGAGTAGAGGCAAGTCTGTGTGGAAAGATGGATGACACTACATGCACTTCATAGACAGACAGAGCAGGAGAGCTGGGTGGATCAACATACCATGTGAATGCTAGGTGCAGGGGCCAGTCTGTGTGCAAAGCTGGGTGATGTAGTATATGCACTTCATAGACAGACAGAGCAGGAGCAGGAGAGCTGGGTGGATCAACATACCATGTGAATGCTAGGTGCAGGGGCGAGTCTGTGCAAAGCTGGGTGATGTAGTATATGCACTTCATAGACAGACAGAGCACGAGCAGGACAGCTGGGTGGATCAACATACCTGTAGGAAGAACATACATGCTTGTTATCTATGTATAGATCTATCTATCCATCTCATTCCTTCTATCTAATTATCTATCTATATTTATGTCTATTATCTATCATCTATCTACCTATCTATCTGTGTGTATAATGGAGTGTGGGTTGGACAAATGTAAAAGAGCAGGTTGGACAAGAAATGACATAACAAATCTTTTTTTTTTGTTCAATAATACAGGTCCTTCTCAAAAAATTAGCATATAGTGTTAAATTTCATTATTTACCATAATGTAATGATTACAATTAAACTTTCATATATTATAGATTCATTATCCACCAACTGAAATTTGTCAGGTCTTTTATTGTTTTAATACTGATGATTTTGGCATACAACTCCTGATAACCCAAAAAACCTGTCTCAATAAATTAGCATATTTCACCCATCCAATCAAATAAAAGTTTTTTTTAATAACAAACAAAAAAACCATCAAATAATAATGTTCAGTTATGCACTCAATACTTGGTCGGGAATCCTTTGGCAGAAATGACTGCTTCAATGCGGCGTGGCATGGAGGCAATCAGCCTGTGACACTGCTGAGATGTTATGGAGGCCCAGGATGATTCAATAGCGGCCTTAAGCTCATCCAGAGTGTTGGGTCTTGCGTCTCTCAACTTTCTCTTCACAATATCCCACAGATTCTCTATGGGGTTCAGGTCAGGAGAGTTGGCAGGCCAATTGAGCACAGTAATACCATGGTCAGTAAACCATTTACCAGTGGTTTTGGCACTGTGAGCAGGTGCCAGGTCGTGCTGAAAAATGAAATCTTCATCTCCATAAAGCATTTCAGCCGATGGAAGCATGAAGTGCTCCAAAATCTCCTGATAGCTAGCTGCATTGACCCTGCCCTT
This sequence comes from Ranitomeya imitator, assembly GCF_032444005.1. NCBI lineage: Eukaryota > Metazoa > Chordata > Amphibia > Anura > Dendrobatidae > Ranitomeya > Ranitomeya imitator. The sequence continues at coordinate 377,129,319 of NC_091283.1, forward strand.
GATGAAACACAGTGGACCAACACCAGCAGCTGACATGGCACCCCACACCATCACTGACTGTGGGTACTTGACACTGGACTTCAGGCATTTTGGCATTTCCTTCTCCCCAGTCTTCCTCCAGACTCTGGCACCTTGATTTCCGAATGACATGCAAAATTTGCTTTCATCAGAAAAAAGTACTTGGGACCACTTAGCAACAGTCCAGTGCTGCTTCTCTGTAGCCCAGGTCAGGCGCCTCTGCCGCTGTTTATGGTTCAAAAGTGGCTTTACCTGGGGAATGCGGCACCTGTAGCCCATTTCCTGCACACGCCTGTGCACGGTGGCTCTGGATGTTTCCACACCAGACTCAGTCCACTGCTTCCTCAGGTTCCCCAAGGTCTGGAATCGGTCCTTCTCCACAATCTTCCTCAGGGTCCGGTCTCCTCTTCTCGTTGTACAGCGTTTTTTGCCACATTGTTTCCTTCCAACAGACTTACCATTGAGGTGCCTTGATACAGCACTCTGGGAACAGCCTATTTGTTGAGAAATTTCTTTCTGGGTCTTACCCTCTTGCTTGAGGGTGTCAATGATGGCCTTCTTGACATCTGTCAGGTCGCTAGTCTTACCCATGATGGGGGTTTTGAGTAATGAACCAGGCAGGGAGTTTATAAAAGCCTCAGGTATCTTTTGCATGTGTTTAGAGTTAATTAGTTGATTCAGAAGATTAGGGTAATAGGTCGTTTAGAGAACCTTTTCTTGATATGCTAATTTATTGAGACAGGTTTTTTGGGTTATCTGGAGTTGTATGCCAAAATCATCAGTATTAAAACAATAAAAGACCTGACAAATTTCAGTTGGTGGATAATGAATCTATAATATATGAAAGTTTAATTGTAATCATTACATTATGGTAAATAATGAAATTTAACACTATATGCTAATTTTTTGAGAAGGACCTGTACATCTTTATTTAGCTTTCAAAAACGAATTAAAAACGCATCAAAAACGCACCTGCGTTTTCTGCCAAGAGATGCAGATTCAGTGCAGAAAAATCTGCAGACAAATCTGCAACGTGTGCAGATACCCTAACGGTAACCCTAACTTTACCCTAACAGTAACCCTAAGGCCTCTTTCACATTTCCGTCGGAATATGAACGTTGCTATGCGTTGTTCTGTCCAAAAAACGTATCCTGCAAAGTTGCCCGCAGGATGTGTTTTTGCACATAGACTTGTATTACTGACGCACCGCGACCTATGGACACACGTTCCATACGTCGTGCACTGGATGCGTCGGTATATGGCGGACCGTCGTTGCAAAAAAAGTTCAAGGGAACGTTTTTTCGCACGTCTGGTCCTGCATTTCTGACCGCGCATGTGCGGCTGGAACTCTGCCCCTCCTCCCCTGGACTTTACAGTGGGCAGCGGACGTGTTGAAACACTGTGTCCGCTGCCCACGTTGTGGCGAATTTGCACGTCGTCGGGCCGACGCTTAGCGACGGCCCTGTACCGACGGAAGTGTGAAAGAGGCCTAACTTTAGCCCCAGCACTAACCCTAACTATAGTATTAACCCTAACCTGCCTTATCTGTTTTTTTTTACTTTTTAACAAGATGGCTGACTGACACAGCTGTTGCCAGCAGCACTTGTAACACTGTTTCTCCTCTAATCTCTCACTGACATCTGAGGAGAAACAGCGTTTTTATAAGGCAGATCGCCCGGGAAAGTTCATTGCTACAACACACTTTCTTAGTGATTTGTCTCATTGGCTGGTGTGATGCTGATGTCATCAGGACCTGAACCAATCGGGTCTCGATAAGGTCGGGGGTCACAATAAGGGTTGTGCGCCGGAATCCAATAGCTAGCGCCGATGTTTATCTATCGTTATGCAAGTAGAGGAGCTGCGGAGACACCATCACGTGTTTCTCAACGCAGGCAGTGAATAGCCAGGCCTTTCACCGGGAAGGAACAACCAAGGGAAGGGCAGCATCCAATAAAGGAAAACATCAAATAAAGGAAAACCACCTATGCCAAGCATGGTATCCATCCACAGACAGCTGTTTCGGGGTTTTTGCCCCTCATCAGTGTGGAGTAGGAAACTAGCTATCAGGAGCAGTGCCTAGTAGAAAGTCTATAAAGGCACGAGGTCAATCATCCGTGTCTCGTGATGGTGTCTCCGCAGCTCCTCTACTTGCATTTGCATATTTGGGGGCAGTGTTCTGGATCACTGCGTTGAGAAACACGTGATGGTGTCTCCGCGGTGTTGGATGTTTTGGTCTCCACGAGGTCAATCATCCGTGCTTTTATAGTTTATCGTTGGCGGTCACAAAGCAGTTAAGTTAAGGGTACCATCATTTCTGTCCAGGCCTATTTCCTGAGTTTTATTTATTTTTTTTTAAATTCTGTGGAAGCATGGTTAACCCCTTCACGACCTTTGACGCCATGTAGGCATCATGAAAGTCGGTGCCAATCCGACCTGTGACGCCTATGTGGCGTCATGGAAAGATCGCGTCCCTGCAGATCGGGTGAAAGGGTTAACTCCAATTTCACCCGATCTGCAGGGACAGGGGGAGTGGTACTTTAGCCCAGGGGAGTGGCTTCACCCCCCAGTGGCTACGATCGCTCTGATTGGCTGTTGAAAGTGAAACTGCCAATCAGAGCGATTTGTAATATTTCACCTAAAAAACTGGTGAAATATTACAATCCAGCCATGGCCGATGCTGCAATATCATCAGCCATGGCTGGAAACACTGATGTACCCCCCCCCCCCCCCACACCGCCACGGATCTCCTTCCCGGTCCTCCGTCCAGTGCTCCGCTCCCATCCGTTGTCCTGTCTGCTCCCCCGTCCTCCTGCCCGCTCCCCCCGTGCTCCGAAGCCACCCCTCCATCCTCTGATCCACCCCCCCATGCTCAGATCCCCCTCCCCTCATACATACCGGGCCTCCCGGTGTCCGTCCGTCTTCTCCATGGGCGCCGCCATCTTCCATCCGGCAGATTCATTCCAGGTATATTTTGATCACTGTAATAAAACCTATCACAGTGATCAAAAATAAAAAAAAATAGTAAATGACCCCCCCCCCCCCCCCTTTATCACCCCCATAGATAGGGACAATAATAAAGAAAAGAAAATATACCTGCGGATTTTTCAAAAATCGTGCGGAAAAATCTCACATGAATCCGCAACGTGGGCACATAGCCTTAGGGTTGGAATTAGAGTTAGGGTTGGAATTAGGGCTAGGGTTGGAAATAGGGTTAAGATTAGGCTTGTGGTTAGGGTTACGGATAGGGTTAGGGGTGTGTTGGGGTTACACTTTTGGTTAGGGTTGGGATTAGGGTTAGGGTTGGGATTAGGGTTGGGATTAGGGTTAGGGGTGTGTTGGGGTTACACTTTTGGTTAGGGTTGGGGTTAGGGTTAGGGTTGGGATTAGGGTTACGGGTGTGTTGGGGTTAGGGTTGTGGTTATGGGTGTGTTGGGGTTAGGGTTGTGATTAGTGTTATGGCTACAGTTGGGATTAGGGTTAGGGGTGTGTTGGGGTTAGTGCTGGAGGTAGAATTGAGGGGTTTCCACTGTTTAGGCACATCAGGGGTCTCCAAACGCAACATGGCGCCACCATTGATTCCAGCCAATCTTGCGTTCAAAAAGTCAAATGGTGCTCCCTCCCTTCCGAGCCCCGACGTGCGCCCAAACAGTGGTTTACCCCCACATATGGGGTACCAGCGTACTCAGGACAAACTGGGCAACAACTATTGGGGTCCAATTTCTCCGGTTACCCTTGTGAAAATTAAAAATTGCTTGCTAAAACATTTTTTGAGGAAAGAAAAATGATTTTTTTATTTTCACAGCTCTGCGTTGTAAACTTCTGTGAAGCACTTGGGGGTTGAATGTGCTTACCACACATCTAGATAAGTTCCTTGGGGGGGTCTAGTTTCCAAAATGAGGTCACTTGTGGGGGGTTTCTACTGTTTAGGCACATCAGGGGCTCTGCAAATGCAACGTGACGCCCGCAGACCATTCCATCAAAGTCTGCATTTCAAAACGTCACTACTTCCCTTCCGATCCCTGACGTGCGCCCAAACAGTGGTTTACCCCCACATATGGGTAATCAGTGTACTCATGACAAACTGGACAAAAACATTTGGGGTCCAATTTCTCCTGTTACTTTTGTGAAAATAAAATATTGCGGGCTAAAATATAATTTTTGAGGAAAGAAAAATGATTTTTTATTTTCACGGCTCTGCGTTATAAACTTCTGTGCAGCAATTGGGGGTTTAAAGTGGTCACCGCACATCTAGATTAGTTCCATGGGAGGTCTAGTTCCCAAAATTGGGTCACATGTGGGGAGCTCCAATGTTTAGGCACACAGGGGCTCTCCAAACGTGACATGGTGACCGCTAACGATTGGAGCTAATTTTTCATTCAAAAAGTCAAATGGCACTCCTTCCCTTCCGAGCCCTGCCGCGTGCCCAAACAGTGGTTTACCCCCACATGTGAGGTATCCGTGTACTCAGGAGAAAATGCCTAATAAATTTTAGGATCCATTTTTTGTGAAAAAAAAGTACTTTTTCATTTTTTCGGATCAATTTGTGAAGCACCTGGGGGTTCAAAGTGCTCACTATGCATCTAGATAAGTTCCTCGGGGGGTCTAGTTTCGAAAATGGGGTCACATGTGGGGGAGCTCCAATGTTTAGGCACACAGGGGCTCTCCAAACGCGACATGGTGTCCGCTAAAGATTGGAGCTAATTTTTCATTCAAAAGTCAAATGGCGCTCCTTCCCTTCCGAGCCTTGCCGTGTGCACAAACAGTAGTTTGTAACCACATATGAGGTATCAGTGTACTCAGGAGAAACTGTCCAACACATTTTAGGATCCATTTTATCCTGTTGCCCATGTGAAAATGAAAAAATTGAGGCTAAAATACATTTTTTGTGAAAAAAAAGTACTTTTTCATTTTTACAGATCAATTTGTGAAGCACCTGGGGGTTCAAAGTGCTCTCTATGCATCTAGATAAGCTCCTTGGGGGGTCTAGTTTCCAAAATGGGGTCACTTGTGGGGAAGCTCCAATGTTTAGGCTCACAGGGGCTCTCCAAACGCGACATGGTGTCCGCTAAAGATTGGAGCCAATTTTTCAGTGAAAAAGTCAAATGGCGCTCCTTCCCTTCAGAGCCCTGTCGTGCGCCCAGACAGTGGTTCCCCCAACATATGAGGTATCGGGGTACTCAGGACAAATTGTACAATAACGTTTGGGGTCCAGTTTCTCTTTTTACCCATGGGAAAACAAAAAAATTGTTGCTAAAACATCATTTTTGTGACTAAAAAGTTAAATGTTCATTTTTTTCTTCTATGTTGCTTCTGCTGCTGTGAAGTACCTGAAGGGTTAATAAACTTCTTGAATGTGGTTTTGAGTACCTTGAGGGGTGCAGTTTTTAGTATGGTGTCACTTTTGGGTATTTTCAGCCACAGAGACCCCTCAAACTGACTTGAAATGTGAGGTAGTCCCTAAAAAAAATGGTTTTGTAAATTTTGTTGTAAAAATGAGAAATTGCTGGTCAAATTTTAATTATCGACCTAAATTTACTACTAACATGAAGCCCAATATGTAACGAAAAACAGTCTGAGAACCGCTAGGATCCGTTATTACCTCATAAAGGGAAACTGGTCAGAATTGCAAAAAACGGCCAGGTCATTAAGGTCAAAATAGGCTGGGTCATGAAGGGGTTAAAAAGCAATGTCTGACTTTCATTTGTTCATTCTCATAGATTTTTGATTTATTATTATTTTTGTCAGATTCAAGTTATTTCTGTGACCATTGTGGGTTTTTCTGTCATTAAACCAGGGGTACCAACAATTTTGACCACGTGTGTAGGAGGAATTAATATTTTGACTCCACAGCCACTTTCTGGAAATCAGCACTAAGTGGATGTTGGAGAGTGAAAATTACAATTTGCCATTTTATTACCCAGCACATAGTGCCCAGATTGTGCTCTGTGAGACACACTGCAAATTAAGTGGATTCTTCTCACTATATAATATTACTGTGGGCAGCACGGTGGCGCAGTGGTTAGCACAGCAGCCTTGCAGCGCTGGAGTCCCACCTTGGACAACATCTGCAAAGAGTTTGTATGTTCTCTCCGTGTTTGCGTGGGTTTCCTCCGGGCACTCCGGTTTCCTCCCACATTCCAAAGACATACTGATAGGGAATTAAGATTGTGAGCCCCATCGGGGACAGCGATGATAATGTGTGCAAACTGTAAAGCGCTGCATAATATGTTAGCGCTATATAAAAATAAAGATTATTATTATTATTATTATTACTAAATACAGGGATCCTAAATGTTGTTTGAGCACACTGCAAGACTCAGAAGTGAGAGCGGATTTTGCTGGATTGGTTTATAGAAACTCTCTTGCTTTTCAACAGCCTTTGAGCCACTAGTAGTGTGGGAACCTCTGTTTCTACATTGACAGATGATGGACCTGAGTGGGGACTTGGCTTTTTATGAGATGAGAATAAGTATTATTTTAGCCTACATAACATTGATTGGTTTCTTTTTATTCGATAGTTGGGAGGCAGAATGAACAAACAGTTGAACACCACGCACTACTGGCTCATCCAGGTGGACTGTCATTGTCTTGATGAATAATTAAAGGGAACCTGTCACCCCCAAAATGGAAGGTGAGCTAAGTCCACTGTCATTCTGTAATGCTGTAGATAAGCCCCCGATGTTACCTGAAAGATAATAAAAAGAGGTTAGATTATACTCACCCAGTGGCGGTCCCGCTGCGGTGGGCTTCACTGGTCCGGTCCGGCGCCTCCTATCTTCATTCCATGACGTCCTCTTCTGGTCTTCACACCGCGGCTCTGGCGCAGGCATACTTTCTCTGCCCTGTTAAGGGCAGAGCAAAGTACTACAGTGTGCAGGCGCCGGGAAAGGTCAGAGAGGCCCCGCGCCTGCGCACTGCAGTACTTTGCTCTGCCCTAAACAGGGCAGACAAAGTACGCCTGCGCCGGAGCCTTGTCGTGAAGACCAGAAGAGGACGTCATGGAATGAAGATAGGAGGCACCGGACCGGACCGGACCAGCGACGCCCTTCGGACCGGACCGCAGCGGGACCGCCCCTGGGTGAGTATAATCTAACCTTTTTTTATCATCTTTCAGGTAACATCGGGAGCTTATCTACAGCATTACAGAGTGCTGTAGATAAGCCCCTGATGACTGGGCTTGGCTCACCTTCCATTTTGGGGGTGACCGGTTCCCTTTAAAGTTTTTTACATAGCTTGCCAATTTTATGGACAGTTTAAGTAGAAATGTTCAAAAATATAAAACCCAAGGATATTTTATTTAAAAAAAAATGTTTTTTGTCTTGGCAGATGACTGTACCTGGAGATCAGAAGGACAGCTGACATCTTCAATTTTTAAATCTGATAATCTTGAGATCCTACAAGACACAACTAAAGTGATTGCTGTTACTCCAGATATATCGACATCCATTCACAGCAAAGATCTTTCATCCGATCCTATGAAACAGGTCCCATCTTCTGATTCATTACTGCCTACTAAGGAAAATCAAAGTCACAAAAGAGGCATTAAAAAACAAACTGCTCCTAAAGCAAAGAAGTCATTTTCATGTACAGAATGTGGGAAATCTTTTAACAAGAAATCAGAATTGGTTATTCACTGTAGAATTCACACAGGGGAGAAGGCTTTTTCCTGTTCAGAATGTGGGAAATGTTTTAACCAGAAAGGGAGTCTAGTTAGTCACCAGAGAACTCATACAGGGGTGAAGCCTTTTTCCTGTTCAGAATGTGGGAAATGTTTTAACCAGAAAGCGCTTCTTGTTAGACATCAGAGAAGTCACACAGGGGAGAAGCCTTTTTCCTGCTCAGAATGTGGGAAATGTTTTACCCAGAAAGCAGATTTGGTTAATCACCGTAGAATTCACACAGGGGAGAAGCCTTTTTCCTGTTCAGAATGTGGGAAATGTTTTAGCCAGAAAGGGAATCTAGTTAGCCACCAGAGAAATCACACAGGACAGAAGCCTTTTTCCTGTTCAGAATGTGGGAAATGTTTTAACCAGAAAGTGCTTCTTGTTAGACATCAGAGAAGTCACACAGGGGAGAAGCCTTTTTCATGTCCAGAATGTGGGAAATGTTTTAACTGCAAATGGCTTCTTGTTAGTCACCAGAAGAAAGCTCACACAGATGAGAAGCCTTTTTCCTGTTCAGAATGTGGGAAATGTTTTAAATGGAAAGAGAATCTAGTTAGTCACCAGAGAACTCATACAGGGGAGAAGCCTTTTTCCTGTTCAGAATGTGGGAAATGTTTTACCCAGAAAGCAGATTTGGTTAATCACCGTAGAATTCACACAGGGGAGAAGCCTTTTTCCTGTTCAGAATGTGGGAAATGTTTTAGCCAGAAAGGGAATCTAGTTAGCCACCAGAGAAATCACACAGGACAGAAGCCTTTTTCCTGTTCAGAATGTGGGAAATGTTTTAACCAGAAAGGGAGTCTAGTTAGTCACCAGAGAACTCACACAGGGGAGAAGCCTTTTTCCTGTTCAGAATGTGGGAAATGTTTTAAATGGAAACAGCTTCTTGATAGACATCAGAGCAGTCACACAGAGGAGAACCCTTTTTCGTTTTCCTAATGTGGGAAATATTTTACTTGGAAATCAACTGTTGATAAACATCAGAGACATCACATAGGGGAGAAGCCTTTTTTATGTTCATAATGTTGGAATAGTTTTAACCAAAACTTAATCTTCTTAAAGGGGTTGTCTCTTGTCATTCCTCATGTTTGCTGACAAAATGATAAAATTAAACTTTATTAATTCTAAATGTAAAACTATACCCATAATTCACGCCCTGAAGGTTAGTCAGTAGGTGACTAATAGAAAAAAAACATGTACCCCACAGTTCAGTATATAGGGTGAGGTGACGTATACACACACACTCTCCAAGCCTCTCATTTCTACGTGTTTCATCGTCCTCACCAAAGGCGACTCAACAGGAGACTATTTAATATTGACCTATATTGAAGCGAGACTAGACAAAAAAAAACAAAATCATGTATCATGTTATCCGAAACAGTCAGAAAACCAGCCACATATTGGCAGATCCCAGACCTCAAACTATATACTTCATAAGTTTATAAGCCACTGCAGTGTCAGGAATAGATAGTATGTGACAATACAGTATAATTCTTGTGTTTTTCTCCTATAGGGACTGCCCTAGTTTGGTATTGTAACAGCTGTTAATTAGTAGTGCAGACAAATTGTCCTAGACTAAACTCCGTTTTCAGACGGCCCAATATGTACCACTCAGGGAAAACTTACCTGCTCCAAAGATCAATAGCAGCTTCTAACTAATGGCCATGCTGCGGTCTGTCAAGGAATGAGTGCAATATCGTTATAAAGACTAGGGATGTGTGCAGTCATAATGTCTGGAAGATCTGTGCCATTATTTAGTATGAATATGGAGATTATCTCTGGAAGTTAACTGTTCCCTGAGCGGTATATACTGTATTGTCACATACTATCTATTCCTGACACTAGAGTGGCTTATAAACTTATGAAGTATATAGTTTGAGGTCTGGGGTCTGCCAATATGTGGCTGGTTTTCTGACTGTTTCCGAAAACAAGATTTTAGTTTTTTTTTTGTCTAGATGAAACGCATAGAAATGAGAGGCTTGGAGAGTGAGTGTGTATACATCACCTCACCCTATATACTGAACTGTGGGGTACATGTTTTTTCTATTAGTCACCTACTGACTAACCTTCAGGGGTTGAATTATGGGTATTTGTACATTTGGAATTAATAAAGTTTAGTTTTATCCTTTTGTCAGTGAATCTTCTAATCAAGGGATCATTTTATATATAATTATATCTTAGAATTTTTTTTCTCAGTGAACTCATTCCTCATGTTTGGCCTCATTAAAATAAAACACTCATACTCCGCTGGCGGCCGGCTCCACTTCAGCGGTGTCGAGACTCACTGTCCTGGGGCTTATGTGAGGTTGTTACATCACACGAGCCCTGCACCCGATCAGCGGCAGCTTCACTGCTCCTTCCTTCAGACGTATTGATCATGAACAGGAAGCCAGGGCCGCGGCTGCTCTCTGCCTCATGATGCTTGATTTGTCCGAAGGTGGGGACAGTGACATTAGCGCTGATTGGGCACAGGGCTCACATGACGTAAAAACCTCAGAAGAGCCCCAAGAACACAAGCGCCAACATCAGTGAAACGGCGCCACCATGGGAGGTTTGTAGGAGGATTTTTATTTTAACAGGACCAAACATGAGGAATGAGAAGCGCTGGTAGAGAGCGAAACAGCTGTTGTCTTTCCCTGCTCACTTCCACTATGTCCGTACTCCCCCGAGCCGTGAACACGCTACTATGGATATTTTTATCTCCAATAAAGGATTGAACCACGCCATCTGGTGAGTGCTGCCGCAGTTTTTTCTTCGTTGTATTCACATTGGATTGCCTGTTTTTCCTCATGCGAGCACCTCCAGTTACTGAAGTCTAAACACCCACAAGTGACTGTGTTCTTACCAGTATCTTTTACTCAGGCTGTGCAGCACCACATTTTCCTCTTCATTGCTTGAATGAGAAGGGCTTGTCCAACTAGTTGTCAACCTTTATAAACAGCAAAAATCTCACACAGGGAAAAGCCATTATTATACCTAGAGGGTGAGAAATGAATTACAGGAAAATCGTATTTTCCTCAGACTGGGAGAAACGATATATGTTATTGACAAACTGTACAAAAACATGATGCGTGCATTCCAGAATCGAATATTACCGTATATGGGAGTTTTATAGAATAAACAAAATACCAACAGAAAATAAATGACCCAAAACAAACATTTATCAGTAAAAATAACTCCTCTTTATTAAGTATAAAAGAATTGCGCCATTTTCTGATACCCGTCGCGTCTCCACTTTTCATGATCTCGGGTTGGGTGAAGGCTCATTTTTTGTGTGCTGAGCTGATTTTTTTAATGATACCATTCTGGGGGTAATTTTTTATGTATTGATAGATCGGGCAATTCTGAACCAATTATGTATATGTTTGATTTTTTTTTAATTGTTTTATTTTGAATGGGGCGAAAGGGGGTAATGTGAACTTTTATATATTTTTTATTTTTTTAATATTTTTAAAAACTTTTTTTTTACTTTTGGCATTGTGAAGACATACAGCATTGTATCTTAATTAACCAGACAACTACTACTCTGCTCCATTGACCATCTCTGAACCATGGATACGTTTGGAGAAGCCAGTTTGTGATCCTCAGATCAACTGGCTTTGTACCTTGTATGGACTCAATAGACTGTCCATCTTCCTACACTCGTTATCTTCTCTCTGTGCGCGTGCCACTGGTAGAGTAACCGACCCTGGAAGATGAAGCCAGTTTGTGAACTGGCCTTGTATGGACTGAATGGATTGTCATCTTCCTATGCTAGCCGTTGCCTCCTCTCTGTGTGTGCTATAGGTGGGTTAGCGACCGTGGAAGATCTGAAGTCACAGCTACTATTATCCCGGAAGAGCGAGACTCTGTAATATGCCCCATCTTGGGTACTGTGCTGGGACTGTTCTCTGTGTTACCTGCCTGATTTGCGGTTCAATAAAGCTTTTGCCACACTGCTTTACCCTCATCCTGTGTTGTCTGAGTAACGTTTTGCCCATGTTAAAAGGAGAGCGGGAGTTCGGTGGGACGATCCCTGGTCCATGCTGTTTCGGCTAGCAGGCAGTGCTCCTAGCAATCTGGCAGCGACCACCATAGAGGTCTGCTGGAGATATAGTTAAGACAAGAAAATATAATTTGTACCAATAAATCTGGCTTACTCTTTACTAGCCTATCCTGACGCACTTGTAGAATAGGAATATACTGTAAACATCGATCTTTACACTTGTAGAAAATAAAGGATGTTTATTACAAGCCCTCTTGGTAACTACTCCTGGCTTTTCCGTCATAATATATATCTATAGATCATTTACAATCAGAATGATTAATACAAGCTCCTCCAACCTTTCCCATCCTGTCCAGAGGGGGGCTGGCCTGGGCCCGTTATTGTCCATGGCTTGCTGAATCTCTATCAGATGATTTCTAACTTGTACTAGAAAATTGCCATCATGTCCGTTGCAACGACATCACTGCGGAAATGACTAAGTGAACCCCATCCAGCAGGTAGAGACTCGTCACAGCGCAGCTTTCATTTTACTACAGCTGGTTACAACAATTAAAGCTGTGCTGTGGTTGGTTGCTATGGGCAACAAAGACTTTTTCTCTTAGACATTTTTAATAAACGGGGCCCATGATGTGGCAAGCCACAGCACAATCTACAATATAGTGCTACACAATCAGGATATCTTCAGCCATTTTTTTAACCCTTTTCTGGCATCTGACGTAATATTCCGTCCATGTGACCTGGGCCTATCTTACCAGGTACGTAATATTACGTCATCACAATTGGCCATGCACACTGGGTGCGTGTGTGCGTGCGATCGCCACAGGTGTCAGCTGATTCTGACCGCTGACACCCGGCGCTAGGTGGCAGGAGCAGTCACAACGGCTCCCAGCACTTTAACCCCTGAAATACTGCAATCAAACACAAGCGCAACAGTTCGGAAGCCGGCACAGGGGATGACAGCCCCTCTGCCTTTGGGTCGGAGACGCCGTGGTGTAACGCGGCTCCAGATCGTTGCCATGGTGACTCAATATCATCATGACGACATCCGGGTCACCACAGCTAGGGAACTTGGTGATCATGCGCAGTGCATGTCAGGAAGTCTCCCTGTAAGTGCAGCGCTGACAGCGTCTATGGCATGGTGATGCTGCTTCATCTGCCGGCTATAGAAGTGATCAGCCTGCAAAACATGATTGTCCCATAGTCGGACAAAGGCAAAAGTTAGAATTATTTTTTTTTTAAATAATTGTAAAAATATTTTTTTTATTCTAAAATAATAATTAAAAATCTATATATATTCTATCTCTAAATAAATATTTGAATGAAAAAAATCTAAACAATAAAAATACACATATTTGGTAACGCCCCGACCTATAAAACTATCCCACCAGTTGTTCTGTCACCCTCAACTTTGTGCTTAAGAAAAGCGACGTGACAGACAGCTAAACTCCTGTCTATGCATTGAGGTAGACGCAGGGGGTCCGTTACTACTTTTATTGATAGGATCAGTGTAAAACTATGAGAAAAAATGAAAGTACTCAGTACAAGGCATACAACATATCTAAATACACAGCATTAAGTATGGTACAAGACATTCACAGTGCAAGTGCACAACAAGGCGATAGTATAAACATCTGTAATATCAAAAGGCTACTTTGATATAAAACATATATAGAACAGAGTAGCTATATAATACAACATGGCGAGCTCTAACAAGGGGAAAACAATAACTCACTGACTGTGCTATGTGGAGGTGAACAACCAGATGGGCTGAAAATCAGGGAGACATAATCAGCATGTCAGCATCCATGAGGCCAAAATGGCTGCTGGAGAAGAAGGGGCAAGACTAATGCAGGCTGATGGGAAACTACGGAGGCCTCGATGAGCCTTAAAGATTGAATTGCACAGTAAGCAATGAAACAGAAAGTAAACTACAATGAGAACACTGTTGGATAAGTTATCACAATACACCACACTTCAATAATACAAAGCATTGTAAACTGATTATATGCATTTGTATAAAGGCTTGACACTCTCCGTCTGGTGTCCAGTGGAAACAGTTTTCCGTTTTGCTTGGGGATCTTGATCTCCACCTTCCGGACCTGTCCATCTTGACTTGGGAAGAGTTTGGTTACCAATCCTAGAGGCCACTTGTTCCTTTTAGAACAAGTGTTTCCAGGTTCCATATTGGGCTTACTAGCTTGCCATTTGTCTCTTGTCTGTAACGTAGAAACTGCACTCATCAAAGTGACCAATGACCTTCTGACAGCAGAATCTAACGGTGACCACTCTCTGCTCATTCTTCTCGACATCTCTGCAGCTTTCGACACTGTTGACCACCCTCTCCTACTCTCTAGGCTCCAGTCACTGGGCATTAGGGACACTGCTCTTTCCTGGTTCTCCTCCTATCTTTCTGACCGCTCCTTCAGTGTTCTGTTCTCTGGCTCCACTTCATCTCCTCTTCCTCTCACTGTTGGGGTACCTCAAGACTCAGTCCTTGGCCCCCTTTTCTTCTCCCTCTACACTGCCCCAATGGGACAGACTATCAGCAGATTTGGCTTTCAGTACCATCTTTACGCTGATGACACACAACTATACAACCTCTGGCAAAAATTATGGAATCACCGGCCTTGGAGGATGTTCCTCAGAATTGAGTGATTCCATAATTTTCCACTTATGCTTGGTTAAAAAAAGTAACCATTACTAAATACCTCATTTTTGACCACAAAAAACAAAAAGACAGCGCCACAATGGATGGTGAAAAAAATAGGAGCTTACATTTATTCTGCCTCCTGTAGCGACGTTTTGGTCAACAGACCTTTATCAAGTACCTCATTTTTTGTTCTTGATTTCTTTTAGTGTTTCTTAAAGCCAGAAAGTTGCCGTTTGAAATGACTTTAGTTTTGTGCCATTTCTGTGATCTGCTTTTTTTTTTTTACAAAATTAAACAACTGATTGAACATCCTCCAAGGCCGGTGATTCCATAATTTTTGCCAGGGGTTGTACATGTCATCCCTGACCTTACCTCCGCTGTACTACAGAATGCCACTGACTGTCTGCAGTCTCCAACATCATGTCCGCTCTCTATCTGAAACTCAACTTCTCCAAAACCGAACTTCTTCTGATAACGCTGTCTACTAACCTCTCTAATTCTGACATTTCCCTCTCCGTGGATGGCACCATAATAACACCCCGGCAGCAGGCGCGCTATCTGGGTGTTATGTTTGACTCCGATCTCTCCTTCACCTCCCATATACAATCTCTTGCCCGCTCGTGCCGCTTACATCTAATGAACATCTCTAGAATCCGCCCTTTTCTCACCATGGTAACAACAAAAACCCTCACTGTCGCCCTGATCCACTCCCGCCTGGACTACTGTAACGCTCTATTAATTGGCCTCCCCCTCACTCGACTTTCCCCTCTCCAGTCTATCCTTAATGCAGCAGCCAGGGTCGTCCATCTGGCTAATCGTTACTCGGATGCGTCCGCTCTTCGCCAGTCGTTACACTGGCTGCCCATTCATTACAGGATATAATTCAAAGTACTTGTTCTCACCCACAAAGCTCTCCACAGTGCGGCACCCCCTTACATCTCCTCCCTCATTTCTGTCTATTGGCCTAACTGACTGCTGCGCTCTGCAAATGACTTTCAACCAACCTCTGCACTAATCCGTACCTCCCACTCCCGACTCCAAGACTTCTCCCGTGCTGCACCAATCCTCTGGAATGCTCTACCCCAAGATATTAGGATCATCCACAATTTGCATAGTTTTAGGCGCTCGCTCAAAACACATTTGTTCACGTTCACTAATCAGTCATTTTTTGTTTATTTGTAGCCCATTCACTATCTCCATCTATCCCCCACCCCCTGAAGATGGCTGGACCATCATTGTAAATACATCATTGTAACTACACACCTGTACTTTGTATCTCCCCCACCTCATTGTAGAGTGTAAGCTCTCACGAGCAGGGGCGGCTTATGTTGCTTTAATTATTAGATTTCTGTTATGCTGTAATGTCTATTGTATGTACAAGTCCCCTCTATAATGTAAAGCGCTGCGGAATATGTCAGCTCTATATAAATAAAGATTATTATTATTATTAATTGTAAGAATCTAAGGCAATAAATATGAGCCTCTGTGTTAAAATAAATTAGGTTTTCTGGTATTTTTAAAAAATTTAGGGAACATAAAGTGTTACAGAAATAGTGTTTAATTTTGTGTGTTTGATTGACAGCTGACATCTTGCTGCACTTTTTTGCAGTGTTTTCATTTTTCAGTGACCTCTTACAGAGTAATTTCATACAAAACCGACTTATTGCACAAAAGGCCATTATGCGGCTCATTGTCCCCTTTCTCTCCCAGGGTTACATCATTCTGGCTCCCTACAGAATGCACACGTTTTACGGAATAATCCTCTAAGTAAAGCTTAAAGAGTAACAAAACTATGTTTTATGGAATTAGCCTCCAGACATGTTACTTTAGAAGAGATCGGTACACTATATTCCAATAGTTTCTATATGAGAATTTCCTTGTCTGAGTACAAGAGTAGAGAGCAGGCACGGAAAGCAATGTATACTGATTGGTTACAGTGTACCGATCTAGCCGAGCAGCATTTAAAAGGTGCTTCTAAAGGAGCACAAACTGTGCGTTGACACTGCTCTGCAGCATAGTGTATAAATGGGAAATTGTGGGTAGCATGGATCAGAGCCTGGCTGCGCGATTGAGCATTTCAAAGAGAAATAAGCTTTAACAATCTGTCAGGGAAACCTCGTGTATATGGGGGAGACCTGTCAATCACCGCTGGACTAGTCTGGTCTCCGGCTATGATCCCCGGCAGGATCTTTCAAGTATCTTTTCTCTGAAATAATGGCGGATTTCAGAGCAATATATTCCTGACTCTGATTCATGTTGCCAACAATTTGCTCAGCATGAATCAGATGACAGGTTCCCTGTAAGACAAACGTAGCAGAATAAGGCTTCATGCACATTTGTGTTCTGACATTCTGTTTATCTATTACCTTTTTTGGGCCAGATAAAAGAAATTAATGTCCAAAATGGATTTGTGGCCTAACTAATGCATGCGTGAAAGTGGCCGTAGGGAAAGGTAGTGACAAAACTCTCTCTCCTCTGAAGCCGCTCACCACACTGTAGTAGTGTAACCAGGATGGAAACCGGCCACTGTGTGCGGGTACAGCTGGCAACAGGCACATATGCACACATGCCAGTCGCATTCATACAGTGCTCACTCTGGGAAGCGTGCTGATCAGTCAGAAGCATGGAAGTCGCCTAATATGCCAAAGAGGTGGCCTTACAGCCCAGAGAATTCCTGGCTACACCAGGGGTACACTGCAGCCCCATCATATGCACACATGCCAGTCGCATTCAGACAGTGATCGCTCTGGGAAGCGTGCTGATCAGTCAGAAGCATGGAAGTCGCCTAATATGCCAAAGAGGTGGCCTTACAGCCCAGAGAATTCCTGGTTACACCAGGGGTTCACTGCAGCCCCATCATATGCACACATGCCAGTCGCATTCAGACAGTGATTGCTCTGGGAAGCGTGCTGATCAGTCAGAAGCATGGAAGTCGCCTAATATGCCAAAGAGGTGGCCTTACAGCCCAGAGAATTCTTGGCTACACCAGGGGTGCACTGCAGCCCCATCATATGCACACATGCCAGTCACATTCAGATAGTGATCGCTCTGGGAAGCGTGCTGATCAGTCAGAAGCATGGAAGTCGCCTAATATGCCAAAGAGGTGACCTTACAGCCCAGAGAATTCCTGGCTACACCAGGGGTACACTGTAGCCCCATCATATGCACACATGCCAGTCGCATTCAGACAGTGATCGCTCTGGGAAGCGTGCTGATCAGTCAGAAGCATGGAAGTTGCCTAATATGCCAAAGAGGTGGCCTTACAGCCCAGAGAATTCCTGGCTACACCAGGGGTACACTGCAGCCCCATCATATGCACACATGCCAGTCGCATTCAGACAGTGATCGCTCTTGGAAGCGTGCTGATCAGTCAGAAGCATGGAAGTTGCCTAATATGCCAAAGAGGTGGCCTTACAGCCCAGAGAATTCTTGGCTACACCAGGGGTGCACTGCAGCCCCATCATATGCACACATGCCAGTCGCATTCAGACAGTGATCGCTCTGGGAAGCGTGCTGATCAGTCAGAAGCATGGAAGTCGCCTAATATGCCAAAGAGGTGGCCTTACAGCCCAGAGAATTCCTGGCTACACCAGGGGTACACTGCAGCCCCATCATATGCACACATGCCAGTCGCATTCAGACAGTGATCGCTCTGGGAAGCGTGCTGATCAGTCAGAAGCATGGAAGTCGCCTAATATGCCAAAGAGGTGGCTATACAGCCCAGAGAATTCTTGGCTACACCAGGGGTGCACTGCAGCCCCATCATATGCACACATGCCAGTCGCATTCAGATAGTGCTCGCTCTGGGAAGCGTGCTGATCAGTCAGAAGCATGGAAGTCGCCTAATATGCCAAAGAGACGGCCTTACAGCCCAGAGAATTCCTGGCTACACCAGGGGTTCACTGCAGCCCCATCATATGCACACATGCCAGTCGCATTCAGACAGTGATCTGTTGTGAATTCTGTGGCAGAGCTCCCTACTGTGGTCACAAGTGGTACTTCGGCTGATTCTCTCTGTGAGCTTCCGTTGGTGGAGGAGAGTGGTACTGCGGCTTCTGAGTTTCCTTCCTCAGGTGATGTGGTGAAGTCGTTAGGTGCTGCTCTATTTAACTCCACCTAGTGCTTTGATCCTGGCCTCCAGTCAATGTTCTAGTATTGGACCTGTTTCCTCCTGGATCGTTCCTGTGGCCTCCTGCTCTGCATAGCTAAGTTCCGCTTTGCTTTTTGTTTGCTGTTTTTTTTCTGCCCAGCTTGCTTATTTGTTTTTTTCTTGCTTGCTGGAAGCTCTGGGACGCAGAGGGTGTACCTCCGTGCCGTTAGTTCGGTACGGAGGGTCTTTTTGCCCCCTTTGCGTGGTTGTTTGTAGGGTTTTGTGTTGACCGCAAAGTTATCTTTCCTATCCTCGCTCTGTTCAGAAAGTCGGGCCACACTTTGCTAAATCTATTTCATCTCTACGTTTGTCTTTTCATCTTAACTCACAGTCATTATATGTGGGGGCTGCTTTTTCCTTTGGGGTATTTCTCTGAGGCAAGGTAGGCTTATTTTCTATCTTCAGGCTAGCTAGTTTCTCAGGCTGTGCCGAGTTGCATAGGGAGCGTTAGGCGCAATCCACGGCTGCCTCTAGTGTGGTTGGAGAGGATTAGGGATTGCGGTCAGCAGAGTTCCCACGTCTCAGAGCTCGTTCTATGTTTTTGGGTTATTGTCAGGTCACTGTATGTGCTCTGACTTGTATGTCCATTGTGGTACTGAATTACCAGATCATAACAGTACTGGAGGCCCAAAGTACTAATGATTGTCAATAGAGGGAAAAAAGAAGTTCTGAGACCATTTTTTTTTCTCTGCACTGTGTTTTGCCTTTTTTTCCCCTAGACATTTGGGTGGTTCAGGACACAGGTGTAGCGATGGACATTAAAGGTGTGTCTTCATGTGTGGATCAGCTCACGGCAAGAGTACAAAAGATTCAAGACACTATTGATCAGAAATCTATGTTAGAACCTAGAATACCTATTCTGATTTGTTTTTTGGAGATAGAACTAAGTTTCTTAGTTTCAAAAATAATTGTAAACTATTTCTGGCTTTGAAACCTCGCTCCTCTGGTGACCCAGTTCAACAAGTTAGGATCATTATTTCTTTTTTACGTGGCGACCCTCAGGACTGGGCATTTTCTCTTGCGCCAGGAGATCCTGCATTATGTAATATTGATGCGTTTTTCCTGGCGCTCGGATTGCTGTACGATGAACCTAATTCAGTGGATCAGGCAGAGAAAAATTTACTGACTCTGTGTCAGGGTCAGGATGAGATAGAGGTATATTGTCAGAAATTTAGAAAGTGGTCCGTACTCACTCAATGGAATGAAGGTGCGCTCGCAGCTATTTTCAGAAAGGGTCTCTCTGAAGCCCTTAAGGATGTCATGGTGGGATTTCCTATGCCTGCTGGTCTGAATGAGTCTATGTCTTTGGCCATTCAAATCGGTCGACGCTTGCGTGAGCGTAAATCTGTGCACCATTTGGCGGTATTATCTGAGCATAAACCTGAGCCTATGCAGTGCGATAGGACTTTGACCAGAGTTGAACGGCAAGAACACAGACGTCAGAATGGGCTGTGTTTCTACTGTGGTGATTCCACTCATGCTATCTCTGATTGTCCTAAGCGCACTAAGCGGTTCGCTAGGTCTGCCACCATTGGTACGGTACAGTCAAAATTTATTTTGTCCGTTACCTTGATCTGCTCTTTGTCATCTTATTCTGTCATGGCATTTGTGGATTCAGGCGCTGCCCTGAATTTGATGGACTTGGAGTATGCTAGGCGTTGTGGGTTTTTCTTGGAGCCCTTGCAGTGTCCTATTCCATTGAGAGGAAGTGATGCTACGCCTTTGGCCAAGAATAAGCCTCAGTACTGGACCCAGCTGACCATGTGCATGGCTCCTGCATATCAGGAGGTTATTCGCTTTCTGGTGTTCCATAATCTGCATGATGTGGTCGTGTTGGGGTTGCCATGGCTACAAGTCCATAATCCAGTATTAGATTGGAAATCCATGTCTGTGTCCAGCTGGGGTTGTCAGGGGGTACATGGTGATGTCCCATTTCTGTCTATTTCGTCATCCACCCCTTCTGAGGTTCCAGAGTTCTTGTCTGATTACCGGGATGTATTTGATGAGCCCAAGTCCGATACCCTACCTCCGCATAGGGATTGTGATTGTGCTATCGATTTGATTCCTGGTAGTAAATTCCCAAAGGGTCGACTGTTTAATTTATCTGTGCCTGAGCACGCCGCTATGCGGAGTTACGTGAAGGAGTCCTTGGAGAAGGGGCATATTCGCCCGTCATCGTCGCCATTAGGAGCAGGGTTCTTTTTTGTGGCCAAGAAGGATGGTTCGCTGAGACCTTGTATAGATTACCGCCTTCTAAATAAGATCACGGTTAAATTTCAGTACCCCTTGCCGTTGTTATCTGATTTGTTTGCTCGGATTAAGGGGGCTAGTTGGTTCATCAAGATAGATCTTCGTGGTGCGTATAATCTTGTGCGTATTAAGCGAGGCGATGAATGGAAAACTGCATTTAATACGCCCGAGGGCCATTTTGAGTATCTAGTAATGCCATTCGGACTTGCCAATGTTCCATCAGTGTTTCAGTCCTTTATGCATGACATCTTCCGAGAGTACCTGGATAAATTCCTGATTGTGTACTTGGATGACATTTTGATCTTATCGGATGATTGGGAGTCTCATGTGAAGCAGGTCAGAACGGTGTTTCAGGTCCTGCGTGCTAATTCTTTGTTTGTGAAGGGATCTAAGTGTCTCTTTGGTGTTCAGAAGGTTTCATTTTTGGGGTTCATCTTTTCCCCTTCTACTATCGAGATGGAAGCAGAAATATCTACAGGTAACTTTGACATAGTGGGAATAACTGAGACATGGTTAGATGAAAGCTATGACTGGGCAGTTAACTTACAGGGTTACAGTCTGTTTAGAAAGGATCGTAAAAATCGGAGAGGAGGAGGGGTTTGTCTCTATGTAAAGTCTTGTCTAAAGTCCACTTTAAGGGAGGATATTAGCGAAGGGAATGAGGATGTCGAGTCCATATGGGTTGAAATTCATGGAGGGAAAAATGGTAACAAAATTCTCATTGGGGTCTGTTACAAACCCCCAAATATAACAGAAAGCATGGAAAGTCTACTTCTAAAGCAGATAGATGAAGCTGCAACCCATAATGAGGTCCTGGTTATGGGGGACTTTAACTACCCGGATATTAACTGGGAAACAGAAACCTGTGAAACCCATAAAGGCAACAGGTTTCTGCTAATAACCAAGAAAAATTATCTTTCACAATTGGTGCAGAATCCAACCAGAGGAGCAGCACTTTTAGACCTAATACTATCTAATAGACCTGACAGAATAACAAATCTGCAGGTGGTTGGGCATTTAGGAAATAGCGACCACAATATTGTGCAGTTTCACCTGTCTTTCACTAGGGGGACTTGTCAGGGAGTCACAAAAACAATGAACTTTAGGAAGGCAAAGTTTGACCAGCTTAGAGATGCTCTTAATCTGGTAGACTGGGACAATATCCTCAGAAATAAGAATACAGATAATAAATGGGAAATGTTTAAGAACATCCTAAATAGGCAGTGTAAGCGGTTTATACCTTGTGGGAATAAAAGGACTAGAAATAGGAAAAACCCAATGTGGCTAAACAAAGAAGTAAGACAGGCAATTAACAGTAAAAAGAAAGCATTTGCACTACTAAAGCAGGATGGCACCATTGAAGCTCTAAAAAACTATAGGGAGAAAAATACTTTATCTAAAAAACTAATTAAAGCTGCCAAAAAGGAAACAGAGAAGCACATTGCTAAGGAGAGTAAAACTAATCCCAAACTGTTCTTCAACTATATCAATAGTAAAAGAATAAAAACTGAAAATGTAGGCCCCTTAAAAAATAGTGAGGAAAGAATGGTTGTAGATGACGAGGAAAAAGCTAACATATTAAACACCTTCTTCTCCACGGTATTCACGGTGGAAAATGAAATGCTAGGTGAAATCCCAAGAAACAATGAAAACCCTATATTAAGGGTCACCAATCTAACCCAAGAAGAGGTGCGAAACCGGCTAAATAAGATTAAAATAGATAAATCTCCGGGTCCGGATGGCATACACCCACGAGTACTAAGAGAACTAAGTAATGTAATAGATAAACCATTATTTCTTATTTTTAGGGACTCTATAGCGACAGGGTCTGTTCCGCAGGACTGGCGCATAGCAAATGTGGTGCCAATATTCAAAAAGGGCTCTAAAAGTGAACCTGGAAATTATAGGCCAGTAAGTCTAACCTCTATTGTTGGTAAAATATTTGAAGGGTTTCTGAGGGATGTTATTCTGGATTATCTCAATGAGAATAACTGTTTAACTCCATATCAGCATGGGTTTATGAGAAATCGCTCCTGTCAAACCAATCTAATCAGTTTTTATGAAGAGGTAAGCTATAGACTGGACCACGGTGAGTCATTGGACGTGGTATATCTCGATTTTTCCAAAGCGTTTGATACCGTGCCGCACAAGAGGTTGGTACACAAAATGAGAATGCTTGGTCTGGGGGAAATTGTGTGTAAATGGGTTAGTAACTGGCTTAGTGATAGAAAGCAGAGGGTGGTTATAAATGGTATAGTCTCTAACTGGGTCGCTGTGACCAGTGGGGTACCGCAGGGGTCAGTATTGGGACCTGTTCTCTTCAACATATTCATTAATGATCTGGTAGAAGGTTTACACAGTAAAATATCGATATTTGCAGATGATACAAAACTATGTAAAGCAGTTAATACAAGAGAAGATAGTATTCTGCTACAGATGGATCTGGATAAGTTGGAAACTTGGGCTGAAAGGTGGCAGATGAGGTTTAACAATGATAAATGTAAGGTTATACACATGGGAAGAGGGAATCAATATCACCATTACACACTGAACGGGAAACCACTGGGTAAATCTGACAGGGAGAAGGACTTGGGGATCCTAGTTAATGATAAACTTACCTGGAGCAGCCAGTGCCAGGCAGCAGCTGCCAAGGCAAACAGGATCATGGGGTGCATTAAAAGAGGTCTGGATACACATGATGAGAGCATTATACTGCCTCTGTACAAATCCCTAGTTAGACCGCACATGGAGTACTGTGTCCAGTTTTGGGCACCGGTGCTCAGGAAGGATATAATGGAACTAGAGAGAGTACAAAGGAGGGCAACAAAATTAATAAAGGGGATGGGAGAACTACAATACCCAGATAGATTAGCGAAATTAGGATTATTTAGTCTAGAAAAAAGACGACTGAGGGGCGATCTAATAACCATGTATAAGTATATAAGGGGACAATACAAATATCTCGCTGAGGATCTGTTTATACCAAGGAAGGTGACGGGCACAAGGGGGCATTCTTTGCGTCTGGAGGAGAGAAGGTTTTTCCACCAACATAGAAGAGGATTCTTTACTGTTAGGGCAGTGAGAATCTGGAATTGCTTGCCTGAGGAGGTGGTGATGGCGAACTCAGTCGAGGGGTTCAAGAGAGGCCTGGATGTCTTCCTGGAGCAGAACAATATTGTATCATACAATTATTAGGTTCTGTAGAAGGACGTAGATCTGGGTATTTATTATGATGGAATATAGGCTGAACTGGATGGACAAATGTCTTTTTTCGGCCTTACTAACTATGTTACTATGTTACTATGTTACTAAGGTCCAAGCCATCCATGATTGGACTCAGCCGACATCTCTGAAAAGTCTGCAAAAGTTCCTGGGCTTTGCTAATTTTTATCGTCGCTTCATCTGCAATTTTTCTAGTATTGCTAAACCATTGACCGATTTGACCAAGAAGGGTGCTGATGTGGTCAATTGGTCTTCTGCTGCTGTGGAAGCTTTTCAAGAGCTGAAGCATCGTTTTTCTTCTGCCCCTGTGTTGTGTCAACCAGATGTTTCGCTTCCATTCCAGGTCGAGGTTGATGCTTCTGAGATTGGAGCAGGGGCTGTTTTGTCGCAGAGAAGTTCTGATTGCTCGGTGATGAAACCATGCGCCTTCTTTTCCAGGAAGTTTTCGCCTGCTGAGCGTAATTATGATGTTGACAATCAAGAGTTGCTGGCCATGAAGTGGACATTCGAGGAGTGGCGTCATTGGCTTGAAGGAGCTAAGGATCGCGTGGTGGTCTTGACTGATCATAAGAACTTGACTTATCTCGAGTCTGCCAAGCGGTTGAATCCTAGACAGGCTCGTTGGTCGCTGTTTTTTGCCCGTTTTGATTTTGTGATTTCGTACCTTCCGGGCTCTAAAAATGTGAAGGCGGATGCTCTGTCTAGGAGTTTTGTGCCCGACTCTCCGGGTTTATCTGAGCCGGCGGGTATTCTCAAAGAGGGAGTAATTGTGTCTGCCATCTCCCCTGATTTGCGGCGGGTGCTGCAAAAATTTCAGGCTAATAAACCTGATCGTTGCCCAGCGGAGAAACTGTTTGTCCCTGATAGGTGGACGAATAAAGTTATCTCTGAGGTTCATTGTTCGGTGTTGGCTGGTCATCCTGGAATCTTTGGTACCAGAGAGTTAGTGGCTAGATCCTTTTGGTGGCCGTCTCTGTCGCGGGATGTGCGTTCTTTTGTGCAGTCCTGTGGGATTTGTGCTCGGGCTAAGCCCTGCTATTCTCGTGCCAGTGGGTTGCTTTTGCCCTTGCCGGTCCCGAAGAGGCCTTGGACTCATATCTCTATGGATTTTATTTCTGATCTTCCCGTCTCTCAAAAAATGTCAGTCATTTGGGTGGTTTGTGATCGCTTCTCTAAGATGGTCCATTTGGTACCCTTGTCTAAATTAAATTCCTCCTCTGATTTGGTGCCATTGTTCTTCCAGCATGTGGTTCGTTTACATGGCATTCCAGAGAATATAGTTTCTGACAGAGGTTCCCAGTTTGTTTCGAGGTTTTGGCGAGCCTTTTGTGCTAGGATGGGCATTGACTTGTCTTTTTCCTCGGCTTTCCATCCTCAGACTAATGGCCAGACCGAACGAACCAATCAGACCTTGGAAACATATCTGAGATGCTTTGTTTCTGCTGATCATCCTGGACTGGGTGTCCTTTTTGCCTTTGGCTGAGTTCGCCCTTAATAATCGGGCCAGCTCGGCTACCTTGGTTTCGCCGTTTTTCTGCAACTCTGGGTTCCATCCTCGTTTCTCTTCAGGGCAGGTTGAGTCTTCGGACTGTCCTGGTGTGGATACTGTGGTGGACAGGTTGCAGCAGATTTGGACTCATGTAGTGGACAATTTGACCTTGTCCCAGGAGAAGGCTCAACGTTTCGCTAATCGCAGATGCTGTGTGGGTCCCCGGCTTCGTGTTGGGGATTTGGTTTGGTTATCTTCTCGTCATATTCCTATGAAGGTTTCTTCTCCTAAGTTTAAACCTCGTTTCATTGGTCCGTATAGGATTTCTGAGGTTCTTAATCCTGTGTCTTTTCGTCTGACCCTTCCAGATTCTTTTTCCATTCATAACGTATTCCATAGGTCATTGTTGCGGAGATACGTGGCACCTATGGTTCCATCTGTTGATCCTCCTGCCCCGGTTTTGGTGGAGGGGGAGTTGGAGTATATTGTGGAGAAGATTTTGGATTCTCGTGTTTCAAGACGGAAACTCCAGTATCTGGTTAAGTGGAAGGGTTATGCTCAGGAAGATAATTCCTGGGTCTTTGCCTCTGATGTCCATGCTCCCGATCTTGTTCGTGCCTTTCATATGGCTCATCCTGGTCGTCCTGGGGGCTCTGGTGAGGGTTCGGTGACCCCTCAAGGGGGGGGGTACTGTTGTGAATTCTGTGGCAGAGCTCCCTCCTGTGGTCACAAGTGGTACTTCGGCCGATTCTCTCTGTGAGCTTCCGTTGGTGGAAGAGAGTGGTACTGCGGCTTCTGAGTTTCCTTCCTCAGGTGATGTGGTGAAGTCGTTAGGTGCTGCTCTATTTAACTCCACCTAGTGCTTTGATCCTGGCCTCCAGTCAATGTTCTAGTATTGGACCTGTTTCCTCCTGGATCGTTCCTGTGGCCTGCTGCTCTGCATAGCTAAGTTCCGCTTTGCTTTTTGTTTGCTGTTTTTTTTCTGCCCAGCTTGCTTATTTGTTTTTTTCTTGCTTGCTGGAAGCTCTGGGACGCAGAGGGTGTACCTCCGTGCCGTTAGTTCGGTACGGAGGGTCTTTTTGCCCCCTTTGCGTGGTTGTTTGTAGGGTTTTGTGTTGACCGCAAAGTTATCTTTCCTATCCTCGCTCTGTTCAGAAAGTCGGGCCTCACTTTGCTAAATCTATTTCATCTCTACGTTTGTCTTTTCATCTTAACTCACAGTCATTATATGTGGGGGCTGCCTTTTCCTTTGGGGTATTTCTCTGAGGCAAGGTAGGCTTATTTTCTATCTTCAGGCTAGCTAGTTTCTCAGGCTGTGCCGAGTTGCATAGGGAGCGTTAGGCGCAATCCACGGCTGCCTCTAGTGTGGTTGGAGAGGATTAGGGATTGCGGTCAGCAGAGTTCCCACGTCTCAGAGCTCGTTCTATGTTTTTGGGTTATTGTCAGGTCACTGTATGTGCTCTGACTTGTATGTCCATTGTGGTACTGAATTACCAGATCATAACAGTGATCGCTCTGGGAAGCGTGCTGATCAGTCAGAAGCATGGAAGTCGCCTAATATGCCAAAGAGGTGGCCTTACAGCCCAGAGAATTCCTGGCAACACCAGGGGTACAATGCAGCCCCATCATATGCACATAAAGTTATTCCTTCAGGTACTCTACTAGTAGCAGGCACAGTGCTATTATGGGTTTTATGGCTACTAAGTCCCCTACAACACTGTATAAAATGTATTTTGGGGTGACAAACTCCTTTTAAATGTTTGCTAAGTCAAGGGGACCTGTAATTGGTTTCAACACTCATTTTGTACTGACAGACTTGCTTTAAAGGGACTCTGTCACCTGAATTTGGAGGGAACAATTTTCAGCCATAGGGGCAGGGTTTTCGGGTGTTTGATTCACCCTTTCCTTACCCGCTGGCTGCATGCTGGCTGCAATATTGGATTGAAGTTCATTCTCTGTCCTCCGTAGTACCTGCCTGCACAAGGCAATCTTGCCTTGCACAGGCGTGTACTATGGAGGACAGAGAATGAACTTCAATCCAATATTGCAGCCAGCGAGTAAGGAAAGGGTGAATCAAACACCCGAAAACCCCACCTCTATGGATTCTATGGCTGAAAATTGTTCCCTCCAAATTCAGGTGACAGAGTCCCTTTAAAGTGACACTCCTCTTCCTCCACAGTACATGTAACTACACAATTCTAATGGACTCCACTCTCCTGCTGCTCCATCCATGTCTGACATCAGTACCCTATTGTCTTCATGCCCTAAAATAGCTGTTCCCCATGAATTGGTCCCCCAATCCCTTTTATCGGGATTACTGTGGTAAATTGGTACCATGGCTTCCCTGCCATGCCATCGGTGTGAGACGCACCAGTGCCGATAAACATGTTGGTTTCTCCATCCAAGGGCAGAGAATGGCAGGAGGGCGAGGTTCAGACTTTGCACAGCTTCCCCCCCCCATGAATCTGCAGTGGCCAATGTGGACAAGAAGAAAATGATGAACCAATGGTAAATAAGTAAAGATCAGCAGCAGAGCGGAGGCTTTCGGTACAGTGACAATACATTAGAAATGTATCATTACAGTTAACATGGGGGGAGTGTAGGTCGCTTTAGAGGGGTTGTTTGCTGACATTGTTTAGGCATGGATGACTAGAAGAGCACATTGGATTCTTCTTGGTTAGCATCTTCCTCTAGTCACCGGGCTGTGGCAGCCAATCACAGGCTTCAGTTGACCTGTTAATATCTGGATGACCCGAATATCACTTCTGAAGCTGGCGCAGACCTCCAGAGCAGCCTGCAAACCATCCACTGGGTGACCGAAGGTGAGTTTATTTGTTTAATATTTTGTTTTTCCTGTTGGTTATTTTGAAAACATCCATGCTTAAAGAAATGTTCTTAACACTGGACAACCATGAGGTCCAATGGGCATTTTAAGGCTGCGGTCACATATGGGTCAAGGCTTTTGAACATGAATCTGGGCAGAGTGAATGGAAGTTATTGCAGCAGGTCATACTTCGTCAGCCTGGGGAAATCTCAGCACAGGAAAGTTTCCCGTATTTATTGTGAAGATAACGCACAAGTTGTAAGAACCTGTAAAAACACTACAGGCTTAGTAATTGCACGATGAACTAATAACTGCTGATAAAGTCGCCCGTATGGAACGATGCCACCTGCAGAAATTAAACACGGATGGCACCGGATTTTCTACTCCTCCTTCCTTTTCCATATTACTGGCAGTGGTGGTATTATTCTTTTGGATCTATGTACCTTGTTTCTTTCCTCTGCTTGATTATAAATGTCTATCAGTTTAGTGACTGTAAGGCTATGTGCACACGTTAAGGAATTCATGCAGAAAATTCCTGTGAAAATCCGGACATTTCTGGCAGATTTCCGCATGAAATCCGCATGCGTTTTTTTGCGCGTTTTTTGCGCGGTTTTGACGCGTTTTTTTCCGGACATTTCCCAATGCATTAGACAGTGGGAACACCGCGAAAAAAACACAAAATTAATGAGCAGGTTCATTATTTTTCCGCAATGCGTTTTTCATGCGGAAAAACGCACATCATGTGCACAGAAATTGCGGATTTCATTAACAATGATAGGATGCTTAATGTATGCAGATTATTTGCGGTTTTATAGCGTTTTTATTGCGCAAAAACGCTAGAAAACCGCTAATAATCTGCAACGTGTGCACACCTTAAGGGAGCAGGGAAGTCTGCCTATATTAACGAGTGGTCTCTGGACTTATAATCAGCTTCATATCTGGTTAGATTTTCCAAAATCCAGTATAGGTTTGCTTTTTGTTGTTGTCTCAAGTCACTTTAATAGTCTATTATCCACCATCCAACCAACAACCTTTTCCCACTGCTCTGGCTTCAATACTGCTGTCCTGCTGCGGTCCCCTAGTAATTGGGACTGGATGGTCGAGCCAGCAAAGGTGGGTGTTTGTTGTGGCCCACTTTCAGCTTGTCCACGGCCTCGACCTCTGCATGCACCATCACCATCACGTCCTCTTCCCCATCCCTTGCCACGCGCCTTGCCCATTTTAAATGGACTACAATATTTTCCACGTTCACTACAAATGGCTGAATTTGGAGCGAAATTATGTGTGATCCGTATGCGGGAAAACCACACACTGGTGTCAATTACTAGAGTAACACACAGCAAAAAAAGTTTAATGGAGGCCTCAAATGCCACAATTTGTACATGAGGCGTGTGACAGAGATACCACATTGCAAAATACCAGGCCTGTATTTTATTTTTCGGCCAGGAAAATTGTGTCAATAAGTTGCAATGGCACAAAAATAAAAATTCTATGGAGCCCTGAAATGGCACAATTTTGAGCACAATGATATACGATCCATGTGGGGTATAAAGCTCAGTTTAAAATATCTGCCCTGTTGCTAAATATTTTAAATATTTTTTGGGAAGCAAAATGGTGTCAAGAAATTGGATAAGACAGTTAAAAAAATGTTTACAGTACCACAAAAAATGGCAGAATTTTCTAGGCACTCAGATATGATCGCTGAGACGGACAAACCCGTGTAAAATAGTCGGATTTTTACGCTGAACTCTGAAAAGGATCTGGCTCTTGTCTGCAGTGTCAACAAGCAAATGGGGAAAAAAGGGGCTCTGGAATAAAATAATCAGGATTAAGATGCAAAAAAATGTATTCCTGACCACTGACACCTGGGGCTATGTATATATGTAATAGGCAGCAGCAGACAGTGATGTATGCAGTGATATCTATATACCCACATACAGCGCCTGCAGGCCTTGTACTGATATGTATAGAGCCACATACACTCCCTGCCTACCTAGCACTGCAATCTATATACTCCGGAATTAGTCCTTAGGAGGACTGTTGGTTTAGCGGGATTTGTGGATTCTATGATAGTAGACCCTCACTAACTGGAAACCCCCCACATCTGACCCTATCTCGGCAGAATCTCTCCCTACACCGTCTGATTCCGGAGCTGACTGTGACGAGCAGGGCGGTGCCAGGTCTCTTATAGACCTGATGAGGCTGTGCGGCCAGCCAATCACTGTAATGCCACAACCAACATGGCTACGGCATTACTGAGGAGACTCATGTAGCTGCTTCACTGCGGATCATGTGACCCCTGACTCCTCCCCCCGTGACCTCATCACAGGTCCTGTGCGCACAGAGCAGCCATATATGTGGAGGTTGAGCCTAGAGTGTATGGGCTCCTTCCAGGTCACCTGACTGCAGCCCATACAGTGTAGCTGGCTCACTACTGAAGATGCTAGAGTGTATGGGCTGCAGTCAGGTATATATTCTTGAAGATAGCAGACATTATGGGCTGCTGCCTGGCCCTGACTGCAGCCTATACATGACACTAGAATGTGGCCCTGACTGCAGCCTATACATGACACTAGAATGTATGTGCTCCTTCAAGGTATAAATTATTAAAGCCAGCAGAATATATGGGCTCCTGCCAGGTCCTGACTGCAGCCCATACAGTCTAGTCAGTTCACTGGTGAAGACACTAGACTGTATGGACTCCTGTCAGGTATATATTATTGTAGATATAGACTGTACGGGCTCCTGTCAGGTATATATTATTGTAGATACAGACTGTATGGGCTCCTGTCAGGTATATAGTATGGTAGATACAGACTGTACGGGCTCCTGTCAGGTATATATAATTGTAGATATAGACTGTACGGACTCCTGTCAGGTATATATTATTGTAGATACAGACTGTACGGGCTCCTGTCAGGTATATATTATTGTAGATATAGACTGTACGGGCTCCTGTCAGGTATATATTATTGTAGATATAGACTGTACGGACTCCTGTCAGGTATATATTATTGTAGATACAGACTGTACGGGCTCCTGTCAGGTATATATTATTGTAGATACAGACTGTACGGGCTCCTGTCAGGTATATATTATTGTAGATATAGACTGTACGGGCTCCTGTCAGGTATATATTATTGTAGATATAGACTGTACAGGCTCCTGTCAGGTATATATTATTGTAGATATAGACTGTACGGGCTCCTGTCAGGTATATATTATTGTAGATACAGACTGTACGGGCTCCTGTCAGGTATATATTATTGTAGATATAGACTGTACGGGCTCCTGTCAGGTATATATTATTGTAGATACAGACTGTACGGGCTCCTGTCAGGTATATATTATTGTAGATATAGACTGTACGGGCTCCTGTCAGGTATATATTATTGTAGATATAGACTGTACGGGCTCCTGTCAGGTATATATTATTGTAGATATAGACTGTACGGGCCCCTGTCAGGTATATAGTATGGTAGATATAGACTGTACGGGCTCCTGTCAGGTATATATTATTGTAGATATGGACTGTACAGACTCCTGTCAGGTATATATTATTGTAGATATAGACTGTACGGGCCCCTGTCAGGTATATAGTATTGTATATATAGACTGTATGGGCTCCTGTCAGGTATATATTATTGTAGATATAGACTGTACGGGCTCCTGTCAGGTATATATTATTGTAGATATAGACTGTACAGGCTCCTGTCAGGTATATATTATTGTAGATATAGACTGTACGGACTCCTGTCAGGTGTATATTATTGTAGATATAGACTGTACAGGCTCCTGTCAGGTATATATTATTGTAGATATAGACTGTACGGACTCCTGTCAGGTGTATATAATTGTAGATATAGACTGTATGGGCTCCTTTCAGGTATATATTATTGTAGATACAGACTGTACGGGCCCCTGTCAGGTATATATTAGTGATGATATCAGAATGTATGGGCCCCTGTCAGGTATATATTATTGTAGATATAGACTGTACGGGCTCCTGTCAGGTATATATTAGTGATATCAGAATGTATGGGCCCCTGTCAGGTATATATTAGTGATGATATCAGAATGTACGGGCTCCTGTCAGGTATATATATTAGTGATGATATCAGAATGTATGGGCTCCTGTCAGGTATATATTAGTGATGATATCAGAATGTATGGGCCCCTGTCAGGTATATATTAGTGATGATATCAGAATGTATGGGCTCCTGTCAGGTATATATTAGTGATGATATCAGAATGTATGGGCCCCTGTCAGGTATATATTAGTGATGATAGCAGAATGTACGGGCTCCTGTCAGGTATATATATTAGTGATGATATCAGAATGTATGGGCTCCTGTCAGGTATATATATTAGTGATGATATCAGAATGTATGGGCCCCTGTCAGGTATATATTACTGATGATATCAGAATGTATGGGCCCCTGTCAGGTATATATTAGTGATGATATCAGAATGTATGGGCTCCTGTCAGGTATATATATTAGTGATGATATCAGAATGTATGGGCCCCTGTCAGGTATATATTACTGATGATATCAGAATGTATGGGCCCCTGTCAGGTATATATTAGTGATGATAGCAGAATGTACGGGCTCCTGTCAGGTATATATTAGTGATGATATAAGAAGGTATGGGCTCCTGTCAGATATATATATATGTATATATATATATATATATTATTAATGGTATCAGAATGTATGGGCTCCTGTCAGGTATATATTAGTGATATCAGAATGTATGGGCCCCTGTCAGGTATATATGCTGCGATTGTTCTCGTATGCCGATTCGACATGAAAAAATAATCACAGATGTGATCTGCCCCATAGATTAACACTGGTCCGAGTGCCATGCGATGTTTTCTCACATAGCACTCGTCCGTATTCTACGCTAGTGTGACCCCGGCCTTAAACTTATGAAGAGACACAGACCACCTGCAGTTCAGCCTTCATCAATATGTAAATGACAAGTTTTTCACCATCCAAAAAATGCTATTTTTTAACTAGTTCCATAGGTTTCTTAAAGGGAACCTGCCAGGTTTTCCCCATATATAGTACCACCAGAACCTAGATGCCCTTATACACACCCTTCTAGAGTGCTGTACCGTACATACCGTATATACTTGAGTATAAGCCGAGATTTTCAGCCCACTTTTTTGGGCTGAAAGTGACCCTCTCGGCTTATACTCAAGTCATTGTCGGCGGGGGAGGGGGAGCGGCAGCTGTCACATACTCACCTGCTCCCGGCGCGGTCCCTGCATGTCCAATGGTCTCCGGGCAGCTCTTCCTTTTTAGCGGTCACGTGGAACCGCTCATTAAAGTAATGAATATGGATGCATATTCATTACTTTAATGAGCTGTTCGTGACAGCTGAACATAGGAAGACGCTGCCGACTCCCAGAGACCATCTGACAGTGAGAAGCTGCCAGGGACCGCGTCGGGAGCAGGTGAGTATGACGGGGGAGGTGAGCATTGCGCGATATTCACCTCTCCCCTTTCCACTGCTGCGGGCCGCTCTGTCCTCTGGCTGTGACTGTTTAGGTGAAACTCCCACCTGAAGAAGACGGTGTTTACCGTTGAAACACGTTGTGGCAAATGACATGTTGTCTGAGTTTCCTTCAGCGCTCCTGGGACTGATTTCTGTTTGACACACATTCTTATCCTCCTTTGGAGGTATTCAGCTGGAGCTGCGGTGGTGCTCGAAAACTCCCTTTCATCTCCCCTTCCCTGGGTCAATTCCTCTGCGCTCCCCTCTGACTGCTTTCACTTATCTTGTTTAGGTCAGAGGGCACGATGACGTAGTTAGTGTGCGCGCCGCCCTCTGCCTGAACACTCAGTGCAGAGTATGGAAGACAGAGCAGCGCAGGGGGCCTGGGCGAAGAGAGGCGAGTATGTGATTTTTTTTATTTTATTCGCAGCAACAGCAAATGGGGCATAATGCGTGGAGCATCTCATGGGGCATAATCTATGGAACATTTTATGGGGCAAAATCTATGGAGCATCTTATGGGGCCATCAACCTTTATGCAGCATTGTATGGGGCAAAAGTTTCTATGAAGCATCTCATGGGGCCATTATTAACATTTATGCAGCATTATATGGAGCATATTTTAATATGGAGCATCTTATGGGGCCATCATAAACTTTATGGAGCATTATATGGGGCTCCTGATTCAATATGGATATTCGAAAACACTTAACCTACTGATGTCTCAATTAATTTTACTTTTATTGGTATCTATTTTTATTTTTGACATTTACCGGTAGCTGCTGCATTTTCCACCCTAGGCTTATACTCGAGTCAATAAGTTTTCCCAGCTTTTTGCGGCAAAATTAGGGGGGGGGGGGGGGGGTCGGCTTCTACTCGAGTATATATGGTATGTCCCTAAGCCAATGTGCATCATGTAAATAACTTCTTAGGCTGGAGTCACACTAGCGAGTTTTACGGACGTATGAATGCAGAAAATACGTCCGTAAAACACGCCTAACAAACGTCCCAATTATTCTCTATGCCCCTGCTCCTATCTGCCGTATTTTACTGATCAGTATTATACGGCTTTCTACGGCCGTAGAAAATCGCAGCATGCTGCGTTTGTCACCGTATTGCGCAAAAAAAACGCCAATGAAAGTCTATGGAAGCCAGAAAAATACGGATTACAAACGGACCAGCAGTGTGACTTGCGAGAAATACGCAGCGGTGTTAGAGAGAAAAGCCGGCAATTCAGTGCGGTGTACAGTAAAATCACACTGACAGCTTACAATAGAATAGGTAGAATAAATGTGTACACATAGAATAGGTATATATATATATATATACATATATATATATATATATATATACATATATATATATATATATATATATATATATATATATATATATATATATATATATATACAGGTCCTTCTCAAAAAATTAGCATATAGTGTTAAATTTCATTATTTACCATAATGTAATGATTACAATTAAACTTTCATATATTATAGATTCATTATCCACCAACTGAAATTTGTCAGGTCTTTTATTGTTTTAGTACTGATGATTTTGGCATACAACTCCTGATAACCCAAAAAACCTGTCTCAATAAATTAGCATATCAAGAAAAGGTTCTCTAAACGACCTATTACCCTAATCTTCTGAATCAACTAATTAACTCTAAACACATGCAAAAGATACCTGAGGCTTTTATAAACTCCCTGCCTGGTTCATTACTAAAAACCCCCATCATGGGTAAGACTAGCGACCTGACAGATGTCAAGAAGGCCATCATTGACACCCTCAAGCAAGAGGGTAAGACCCAGAAAGAAATTTCTCAACAAATAGGCTGTTCCCAGAGTGCTGTATCAAGGCACCTCAATGGTAAGTCTGTTGGAAGGAAACAATGTGGCCGAAAACGCTGTACAACGAGAAGAGGAGACCGGACCCTGAGGAAGATTGTGGAGAAGGACCGATTCCAGACCTTGGGGAACCTGAGGAAGCAGTGGACTGAGTCTGGTGTGGAAACATCCAGATCCACCGTGCACAGGCGTGTGCAGGAAATGGGCTACAGGTGCCGCATTCCCCAGGTAAAGCCACTTTTGAACCATAAACAGCGGCAGAGGCGCCTGACCTGGGCTACAGAGAAGCAGCACTGGACTGTTGCTAAGTGGTCCCAAGTACTTTTTTCTGATGAAAGCAAATTTTGCATGTCATTCGGAAATCAAGGTGCCAGAGTCTGGAGGAAGACTGGGGAGAAGGAAATGCCAAAATGCCTGAAGTCCAGTGTCAAGTACCCACAGTCAGTGATGGTGTGGGGTGCCATGTCAGCTGCTGGTGTTGGTCCACTGTGTTTTATCAAGGGCAGGGTCAATGCAGCTAGCTATCAGGAGATTTTGGAGCACTTCATGCTTCCATCGGCTGAAATGCTTTATGGAGATGAAGATTTCATTTTTCAGCACGACCTGGCACCTGCTCACAGTGCCAAAACCACTGGTAAATGGTTTACTGACCATGGTATTACTGTGCTCAATTGGCCTGCCAACTCTCCTGACCTGAACCCCATAGAGAATCTGTGGGATATTGTGAAGAGAAAGTTGAGAGACGCAAGACCCAACACTCTGGATGAGCTTAAGGCCGCTATTGAAGCATCCTGGGCCTCCATAACATCTCAGCAGTGTCACAGGCTGATTGCCTGCATGCCACGCCGCATTGAAGCAGTCATTTCTGCCAAAGGATTCCCGACCAAGTATTGAGTGCATAACTGAACATTATTATTTGATGGTTTTTTTGTTTGTTATTAAAAAACACTTTTATTTGATTGGATGGGTGAAATATGCTAATTTATTGAGACAGGTTTTTTGGGTTATCAGGAGTTGTATGCCAAAATCATCAGTATTAAAACAATAAAAGACCTGACAAATTTCAGTTGGTGGATAATGAATCTATAATATATGAAAGTTTAATTGTAATCATTACATTATGGTAAATAATGAAATTTAACACTATATGCTAATTTTTTGAGAAGGACCTGTATGTCAGTGAGACACATATATGTATATATATTATTACTTCATACAGCGCTAGATAGCTTTAAAGCCGGTAATTGAATTACCGGCTTTAAAGCTATCTCCTTCCTAAACCCGACATGATATGAGACATGGTTACATACAGTAAACCATCTCATATCACCTTTTTTTGCATATTCCACACTACTAATGTCACTAGTGTGTATATGCAAAATTTGGCCGTTCTAGCTATTAAATTAAAGGGTTAAATGGCAGAAAAAATTGGCGTGGGCTCCGGCGCAATTTTTTCCGCCAGAGTAGTAAAGCCAGTGACTTGGGGCAGATATTAATAGCCTGGAGAGGGTCCACGGTTATTGGCCCCCCCTGGCTAAAAACACCTGCCCCCAGCCACCCCAGAAAAGGCACATCTGGAAGATGCGCCTATTCTGGCACTTGGCCACTCTCTTCCCATTCCCGTGTAGCGGTGGGATATGGGGTAATGAAGGGTTAATGCCACCTTGCTATTGTAAGGTGACATTAAGCCAAATTAATAATGGAGAGGCGTCAATTATGACACCTATCCATTATTAATCCAATACTAGTAAAGGGTTAAAAAAAACAACCACATTATTAAAAATTATTTTAATGAAATAAAAACAAAGGTTGTAATATTTTATTCTACGCTCAATCCAATCACTGAAGACCCTCGATCTGTAACAAAAAAAAAACCAACAATATCCATACCTTCCGCAGATCTGTAACATCCATCTGAAGGGGTTAAAATATTTTGCAGCCACGAACTCTGCTAATGCCGCGTTGTTCCTGGCTGCTAAACCCCGGGGAATGAAGGTAAAGTAGGTCAATGACCTATATTTACATTCATTTGCGGTGAGACGCCCTCTGCTGGTTGTCCCTAGATCGTGGGAACTTTCCTACAAAGCTCCCAGGCTCGAGTTCATATGAGGACAACCAGCAGAGGGCGCCTCTTATGAACTCGAGCCTGGGAGCTTTCTAGGAAAGTTCCCACGATCTAGGAACAACCAGCAGAGGGCGCCTCACCGCAAATGAAGGTAAATATAGGTAATTGACCTACTTTACCTTCATTCT
The DNA here is from genome assembly GCF_032444005.1 of Ranitomeya imitator. NCBI lineage: Eukaryota > Metazoa > Chordata > Amphibia > Anura > Dendrobatidae > Ranitomeya > Ranitomeya imitator. The sequence continues at coordinate 377,167,175 of NC_091283.1, forward strand.
CCGGGGTTTTGCAGCAAGGAGCAGCGCTGCATTAGCAGAGCTCCTTGCTGCAAAATATTTTAACCCCTTCAGATGGATTTACATCGTGGGACCTTACAGATCTTCGGAAGGTATGTATATTGTTGTTTTTTTTTTGTTACAGATCGAGGGTCTTCAGTGAGTGGATTGAGCGTAGAATAGAATATTACAACAACCTTTGTGATTTTTTTCATTAAAATACTTTTTAATAATGTTTGTGTATTTTTTAACCCTTTACTACTATTGGATTAATAATGGATAGGTGTCATAATTGACGCCTCTCCATTATTAATTTGGCTTAATGTCACCTTACAATAGCAAGGTGGCATTAACCCTTCATTACCCCATATCCCACCGCTACACGGGAATGGGAAGAGAGTGGCCAAGTGCCAGAATAGGCGCATCTTCCAGATGTGCCTTTTCTGGGGTGGCTGGGGGCAGATGTTGTTAGCCAGGGGGGGCCAATAACCGTGGACCCTCTCCAGGCTATTAATATCTGCCCTCAGTAACTGGCTTTACTACTCTGGCGGAGAAAATTGCGCGGGAGCCCACGCCAATTTTTCCCGCCATTTAACCCTTTAATTTAATAGCTAGAACGGCCAAATTTTGCATATACACACTACTAACATTAGCAGTGTGGAATATGCAAAAAAAAAAAGGTGATATGAGATGGTTTACTGTATGTAAACCAGGTCTCAAATCATGTCGGGTTTTAGGAAGGAGATAGCAAAAGCCGGCAATTGAATTACCGGCTTTAAAGCTATCTAGCGCTGTATGAAGTAATAATATATATACATATGTGTCTCACTGACATATATATATATATATATATATATATATATATATACCTATTCTATGTGTACACATTTATTCTACCTATTCTACTGTAAGCTGTCAGTGTGATTTTACTGTACACCGCAATGAATTACCGGCTTTAAAGCTATCTAGCGCTGTATGAAGTAATAATATATATACATATATGTGTCTACTGGATCCCTTGTATAGCCGTATGTTGGTTTTGCAAGCCTGCGAGAAAAACACGCAGTATGGATGCCATACGGATTACATACGGAGGATGCCATGCGCAAAAAACGCTGAAACACCCTGCCTACGGAGGAGCTACGGACCACTATTTTGGGGACTTTTCAGCGTATTACGGCCGTAATATACGGACCGTATTGTCTTACGCTGAGTGTGACTCCAGCCTTATACTCACCTACGGGGCGGTCCGGTGTTGTTTGGCGCTGGTTTTCATCCGGCGCAGTCCTTCCCGTGGATGATGTGTTCTACATCATCCACACAACCTCCCTCATCACGCTTCTGTGCAGGAACACTTCTCTGCCGAGCACAAAGCAAAGTACTCCAACGGGCAGAAAGAAGTGCCTAGCACAGGAGCACGATGGAAGACACCGTGTGGATGACATAGGACGCGTCATCGACTCAAAGAAAGAAGGACGGTGATAGAAGAGAAGGCACCAGATTAAGACTAGCGAAGCCCATTGGATGGGGCTAGGCAAGTCTAATATGCCACTGTCTTAAGGGCATACAGATAGTGGTTGTGCTTTATAAAATGCTGTATATAAGGGTATACAGGCAGTGGGCCTACTATATATACACAGCATTCTAGAATGCTGTATATAAAGGCATATAGATAGTGGTCGTACTTTATATGGGGGGGACAGAAACAATGATTGAATACCCTGTAGTAAGTAAACGGCTACAGTGCAAGAAAATAAAGGGTACTTAGTTAACACTTTTTTGGGGGCCTGAGAAAGGAGTCAGAAAAGCGCATTGGGGCGGACGCGCTGCTGTGAGAGTAAGTGTCTATATCTAGCACGGTTCTCTTAAGGTAATTTTACCGGAATAGTTTATTCTGAGCATGTTCTCATAGAAGGGTATATTACCCTTAGTGGTAGGATGTAGCCGGGGGTGGGTGGAGAAACACAGGAGTGAACATGTCCGATATATATTGGGAGTTGGATTTTTGGCACAACTATGAGATATTTTGTAACTACATAGATTAACAGTTTGGAAACAGGAACACATGGGCTACTTGCACAGTGAACAAGTCTGTATGATCATGTTCACACACCACCAAGAAACCTGAAGACACAAAAGAGAATAGTAAAACCAAAAACACTCAGTTTGAAAAAATGTTGCAGTAATCCGCAAGTGCTAGTAAAAGATGTAAAAAACAGGGTATTTGGTTGATACGTTTTTTGCAAAAAATGTATACTAAGCTGCTCTACCAATCTTCACGGTATACCCTTATCAGAGCAGTCCTAACTAATGTATGCAATCCCTATCTGATGTATTTAAAAACCTGATCATCTGTATATAACCTGTGTGAACAGGGTTCAGAGAGGAAAAATCCATGTGTGCATACAGGGTAGAACAGCTTTTGTGCAGATAGCCCAAGATACGTATCAACCAAATACCCTGTTTTTTACATCTTTTACTAGCACTTGCGGATTACTGCAACATTTTTTCAAACTGAGTGTTTTTGGTTTTACTATTCTCTTTTGTGTCTTCAGGTTTCTTGGTGGTGTGTGAACATGATCATACAGACTTGTTCACTGTGCAAGTAGCCCATGTGTTCCTGTTTCCATAATTGTTCTCTTGTGTCTACAAGACTGGGGAGTTCCACCACTCCTCTTGGGCTATCTGCACAAAAGCTGTTCTACCCTGTATGCACACATGGATTTTTCCTCTCTGAACCCTGTTCACACAGGTTATATACAGATGATCAGGTTTTTAAATACATCAGATAGGGATTGCATACATTAGTTAGGACTGCTCTGATAAGGGTATACCGTGAAGATTGGTAGAGCAGCTTAGTATACATTTTTTGCAAAAAACGTATCAACCAAATACCCTGTTTTTTACATCTTTTACTAGCACTTGCGGATTACTGCAACATTTTTTCAAACTGAGTGTTTTTGGTTTTACTATTCTCTTTTGTGTCTTCAGGTTTCTTGGTAGTGTGTGAACATGATCATACAGACTTGTTCACTGTGCAAGTAGCCCATGTGTTCCTGTTTCCATAATTGTTCTCTTGTGTCTACAAGACTGGGGAGTTCCACCACTCCTCTTGGGCTATCTGCACAAAAGCTGTTCTACCCTGTATGCACACATGGATTATTCCTCTCTGAACCCTGTTCACACAGGTTATATACAGATGATCAGGTTTTTAAATACATCAGATAGGGATTGCATACATTAGTTAGGACTGCTCTGATAAGGGTATACCGTGAAGATTGGTAGAGCAGCTTAGTATACATTTTTTGCAAAAAACGTATCAACCAAATACCCTGTTTTTTACATCTTTTACTAGCACTTGCGGATTACTGCAACATTTTTTCAAACTGAGTGTTTTTGGTTTTACTATTCTCTTTTGTGTCTTCAGGTTTCTTGGTGGTGTGTGAACATGATCATACAGACTTGTTCACTGTGCAAGTAGCCCATGTGTTCCTGTTTCCATAATTGTTCTCTTGTGTCTACAAGACTGGGGAGTTCCACCACTCCTCTTGGGCTATCTGCACAAAAGCTGTTCTACCCTGTATGCACACATGGATTTTTCCTCTCTGAACCCTGTTCACACAGGTTATATACAGATGATCAGGTTTTTAAATACATCAGATAGGGATTGCATACATTAGTTAGGACTGCTCTGATAAGGGTATACCGTGAAGATTGGTAGAGCAGCTTAGTATACATTTTTTGCAAAAAACGTATCAACCAAATACCCTGTTTTTTACATCTTTTACTAGCACTTGCGGATTACTGCAACATTTTTTCAAACTGAGTGTTTTTGGTTTTACTATTCTCTTTTGTGTCTTCAGGTTTCTTGGTGGTGTGTGAACATGATCATACAGACTTGTTCACTGTGCAAGTAGCCCATGTGTTCCTGTTTCCATAATTGTTCTCTTGTGTCTACAAGACTGGGGAGTTCCACCACTCCTCTTGGGCTATCTGCACAAAAGCTGTTCTACCCTGTATGCACACATGGATTTTTCCTCTCTGAACCCTGTTCACACATGTTATATACAGATGATCAGGTTTTTAAATACATCAGATAGGGATTGCATACATTAGTTAGGACTGCTCTGATAAAGGTATACCGTGAAGATTGGTAGAGCAGCTTAGTATACATTTTTTGCAAAAAACGTATCAACCAAATACCCTGTTTTTTACATCTTTTACTAGCACTTGCGGATTACTGCAACATTTTTTCAAACTGAGTGTTTTTGGTTTTACTATTCTCTTTTGTGTCTATAGATTAACAGTTTGTTTTATCTTTCCTCCTGGGTATTATTTATGTATTTACTATTAGCCACCCACCCTGGTTGATTTGTGTATATTAGCTTTGTGTCATCCATAGTGGCGCGTTGCTTATGGGTGACTGATGAGCGGGAGGTTTGTTTCTGTTTCACCTTGGTAATGTGGTTTTAAAATGATGCTTTTCCAAAAATATTTTTTTTTTTTATTATCGAATAATTTGATGCGTTTTTGTAAAGCCAGAGAGCTAAAGATATATATATATATATATATATAAAAAAGGAATTGTGATGTATTTTCCTTATTCAACCTCTTCACAAGATACCCTCATTAATATTAACTAAAGACACACACACACCCCCATGTAGGAGCATTAACATAATTAACCTACATATGCTGTAAAAAAAAAAGTCAACTAAGAAACCTGCGTGAAATGTAATGCTTATTTTTCAAAAAATAAAAAAAACCTCCATGGACTCCCGCATAATTTTCATAACCAGCAGAGGGAAAGCTGACAGCTGATGTTAATATTCTGGAGGAGCCAATAACCATAAAGGTTCCCAGGCTATTAATATCAGCTCACAGCTGTTTGCTTAGCCTTTACTGGCTATTTTACAGTGGGACTCAAAATATTGACATGGGGTCCCCTTATAAAAGTTGTAGGCTGATATTAATAGCCTGTGAAGAGGCCATGGATATTGGCAGCCCCAGAGGCTAAAAACCATCAGCTCTCAGCCATCCCAGAAATGGCGCATCTTATAGATGTGCCAATTCTGGCACTTAGCCTCGCTCTTCCCACTTGCCCTGTAGCAGCGGGGTTCATATTTGTGGGGTTGATGTCACCATTTTATTGTCAAGTAACATCAAGCCCACAGGTTAGTAATGGAGAGGCATCTATCAGACACCTCTCCATTAGTAAGCTGGCCTACTGTCACCTTACAATACAAAGGTGACATTAACCCCTTATTACCCCATATGCCACCGCTACAGGGCAGTGAGAAGAGAGGCTGAGTGCCAGAATTGGCGCATCTTACAGATGCACCTTTTCTGGGGTGGCAATAACCATGGTCCCTCTCTAGGCTATAATATCTGTCCTCAGTCACTGGCTTTCCCTCTGTGGCACAGAAAATTGTGTCGGAGCCCACGCCAGTTTTTTCAGTGAAAACATTTTTATTAAATACATACAGGTCCCAAATTTTACACACACACATACTACTAACCGTATTAGTCACTGACCTATATAAATCTAACCGTTCTGCAATGGTTTACTGTATGTAAACCATGTCTCCTATCCTGCAATGATTTGACAGAAGCTGACAAATTAACTATTTGTAAGTATTGTAAGCTGTCAGTGTGATTTTACTGTACATTGCACCTGAATTGCAAGCCTTTCAAAGGACACCGTTGCGTACTTCTCGCAAGTCACACTGATGACCCGTGTGGTGTGAGTTTTTCTTGCATAAACAGACTTTCATTGGGGATTCTCGGCTGATATACGGTGCAAATCGCAGCATGCTGCAATTTCACTCGCACATATAATACGGCCGTGAAAAAAAAAAAAAAACGTGATGGGAGCTGCCCAACAGATTAACATTGGTCCGAGTACTATGCAATTTTTTTTTCTCGCATAGCACTCGTCCGTATTCCTCTCTAGTGTGACTCCGGCCTTAAAGGGAAAATCATTCAAAATTTGAAAATTTTTATTTTTTTTAAATTTCTGATATTTTTACAAAATATCAGAAATACATATTAGCCCAAGTTTACCATTATCATAAAGTCTAATATGTCTGGAAAAAAAACAACCTCAAAATCAATGGAATATGTTGAAGCATTCCAGAGTTATTACTACATAAAGTGACACTGGTCAGATTTTAAAAAATTGGCCCCGTCACTAAGGGGTTAAATGCTTGTACAAGTGAACATTGCTTCAAAAGTGGTTTCACACCAGTTTGTCAGCCTTCTTCCTCCGTTAAGCCCTGCCCACTGCTGCACCTCTTCTTTCAGCTCCGCCTACATCTGCATGCATCCCCTATCTTTAAAGGGACTCTGTCACCTGAATTTGGCGGGACTGGTTTTGGGTCATATGGGCGGAGTTTTCGGGGGTTTGATTCACCCTTTCCTTACCCGCTGGCTGCATGCTGGCTGCAATATTGGATTGAAGTTCATTCTTTGTCCTCCATAGTACACGCCTGCGCAAAGCAATCTTGCCTTGCGCAGGCGTGTACTATGGAGGACAGAGAATGAACTTCAATCCAATATTGCAGCCAGCATGCAGTCAGCGGGTAAGGAAAGGGTGAATCAAACACCCCAAAACTCCGCCCATATGACCCAAAACCAGTCCCGCCAAATTCAGGTGACAGGTTCCCTTTAACATTGGGTACACAGGCACGTGTCGTTATGACGATGCGCTGAACTGCGTCGAACACAACATGTTGCATTTTGTTGCGGTCGGCGCGTTAAAACAACGCATGCAGAGGCATCCGCTTGGCCTGCGTACCCAATGTTAAAGATTGGGTATGCAGGATGCATGCAGACGTAGGCGGAACTGAAGGAAGAGGTGCGGCATTGGGCGGGGGTTAATGGAGGAAGAAGGCTGCCATCCGCAGCCCTGCCGAATGCTGGTGTGAAACCAGCCCAAGGCTGTTATTATAGCACCTTACATGTCTTAGTCTAGGTTCACATTGCGTTAGTGCAATCCGTTAAGCGCATAGCGCTAGCGGATTGCGCTAACGCAATGTTTCTAGAGGGTCGGCGTTCACCCTCCCCGCTAGTGCAGATCCCCGATCTGCGGTAGCGAGGAACGGGCCTCGGACGCTGCAAGCAGAGTCCGAGGTCCGTCACAAAAGAACGGCACATCGCTAGCGCGTGCCGAAAATGGCATGCGCTAGCGATACGCTTCAGCTAAAAATAACATTGCTGTCAATGGGTGCGCTAACGGACCCGTTGTACGGCGTTAATTGCGACATTTTCTCCGTGCAACGCAGTCCGTTAGCGTTAACCCATTAACGCAATGTGAACCTAGCTTTACACAGATACATCATGGGCTTGTCCTGCCCTATGCATGAAATGAAAGACAAATACAATGTGGAGACTTAACCCCTTAGCGACCGCCGATACGCCTTTTAACGGCGGCCGCTAAGGGTACTTAAACCACAGCGCCGTTAATTAACGGCGCTGTGGAAAAAGTCCATAGCGCCCCCCAGAGGCAGATTTTCTCCGGGGTCTCGGCTGCCGAGGGTAGCCGAGACCCCAGAGAACATGATTCGGGGGGTTTTTAACCCACCCCGCATTTGCGATCGCCGGTAATTAACCATTTACCGGCGATCGCAAAAAAAAAAAGCGATCTCTTTTTAATTTCTCTGTCCTCCGATGTGATCGCACATCGGAGGACAGAGAAAATGGGTCCCAGGTGGCCCCCCAATACTCACCTAGCTCCCCCGATGCTCCTCGTGTCTCCCGGTGGGCGCCGCCATCTTCAAAATGGCGGGCGCATGCGCAGTGCGCCCGCCGGCCGGCACCGGGAGAATCTTTGGGGTCTCGGCTGCCGGGGGTAGCCGAGACCCCAAAGAGCACGATCGGGGTCGGTATTACCGACCCCTGTTTTGCGATCGCCGGTAATTAACTGTTTACCGGCGACCACAAAAAAAAAAAAAAAAGTAAAGTGTAATTCTCTGTCCTCTGATGTGATCGCACATCAGAGGACAGAGAAATAGGGGGATTCGGAGACCCTAGCATACTCACCTAGGTCCCTGGATCCTCTTGCTGCTCCTCCTGGCCGCCAGCAGCAGAACATGGCGGACGCATGCCCAGTGCGCCCGCCATCTGTCTCCATCTGCCGGCCGGCAGGAGAACAGCAGTTGGGGCTAAAAGTAGGGTTAGGGGTAGGGTTAGGTTAGGGGTAGGGTTAGGGTTAGGGGTAGGTTAGGTTAGGGGTAGGGTTAGGGCTAGGGTTGGGGCTAAATTTAGGGTTAGGGTTGGGGCTAAATTTAGGGTTAGGGTTGGGGCTAAACTTAGGGTTAGGCTTCTTTCACACTTACGTCGGTACGGGGCCGTCGCAATGCGTCGGCCCGACATACCGACGCACGTTGTGAAAATTGTGCACAACGTGAGCAGCAGCTGTAGTTTTTCAACACATCCGCTGCCCAATCTATGTCCTGGGGAGGAGGGGGCGGAGTTACGGCCACGCATGTGCGGTCAGAAATGGCGGATGCGACGTACAAAAAAACGTTTCATTGAACGTTTTTTTGTGCCGACGCTCCGCCAAAACACAACTGATCCAGTGCACGACGGACGCGACGTGTGGCCATCCGTCACGATCCGTCGGCAATACAAGTCTATGGGCAAAAAACGCATCCTGCGGGCACATTTGCAGGATCCGTTTCTTGTCCAAAACGACGGATTGCGACGGAATGCCAAACGACGCAAGTGTGAAAGTAGCCCTAGGGCTAGGGTTAGAGCTGGGATTAGGGTTAGGGTTTGGATTAGGGTTGGCATTAGGGTTACGCTTGGGATTAGGGTTAGGTTTGGGATTAGGGTTAAGGTTAGGGTTGTGATTAGGGGTGTATTGGGATTAGGGTTAGGTTTGAGGTTAGGGTTGAGATTAGGATTAGGGGTGTGTTGGATTTAGGGTTTTGATTAAGGGTTATGGTTAGGGTTGACATTAGGGTTGTTTTGGGGTAAGGGTTGTGATTATGGTTAGTGATTAGGATTATGGATGAGGTTGGGATTAGGGTTAGGGGTGTGTTGGGGTTAGGGTTGGAGCTAGAATTGGGGGGTTTCCACTGTTTAGGTACATCAGGGGGTCTCCAAACACGACAGCCAATTTTGCGCTCAAAAAGTCAAATGGTGCTCCCTCCCTTCTGAGCTCTGCCGTGCGCCCAAACAGTGGGTTACCCCCACATATGGGGCATCAGCATACTCGGGATAAATTGGACAACAACTATTGCAGTCCAATTTCTCCTGTTACCCTTGTGAAAATAAAAACTTGGGGGCTACAATATCCTTTTTTGTGGAAAAAAAAATATTTTTTATTTTCACGACTCTGCATTCTAAACTTCTGTGAAGCACTTGGGCATTCAAGGTTCTCACCACACATCTATATAAGTTCCTTGGGGGGTCTAGTTTCCAAAATGGGGTCACTTGTGGAGGGTTTCTACTAGTTAGGTACATCAGGGGCTCTGCAAACGCAACATAATACCCGCAGACCATTCTATCAAAGTCTGCATTCCAAAACGGCGCTCCTTCCTTCCGAGCTCTGCCATGCGCCCAAACAGTGGTTTACCCCCACATATGGGGTACCAGCATACTCAGGACAAATTGGACAACAACTTTTGGGGTCCAATTTCTCTTGTTACCCTTGTGAAAATAAAAATTTGGTGGCTAAAAAATCTTTTTTGTGGAAAAAAAAAATATTTTTTATTTTCACGGCTCTGCATTATAAACTTCTGTGAAGCACTTGGGCATTCAAGGTTCTCACCACACATCTATATAAGTTCCATGGGGGGTCTAGTTTCCAAAATGGGGTCACTTGTGTGGGATTTCTACTGTTTAGGCACATCAGGGGCTCTCCAAACGCGACATGGCGTCCGATCTCAATTCCAGCCAATTCTACATTGAAAAAGTAAAACGGCACTCTTTCTCTTCCAAGCTCTGCGGTGCGCCCAAACAGTGGTTTACCCCCACATATTGGATATCGACGTACTCAGGAGAAATTGCACAACAACTTTTGTGGTCTAATTTCTCCTGTTACCGTTGTGAAAATAAGAATTTGTGGGCGAAAAGATCATTTTTGTGTAAACAAAAGCGATTTTTTATTTTCACGGCTCTACGTTATAAACTTCTGTGAAGCACTTGGGGGTTCAAAGTGCTCACCACACATCTAGATAAGTTACTTAAGGGGTCTAGTTTCCAAAATGGTGTCACTTGTGGGGAGTTTCCACTGTTTAGGCACATCAGGGGCTCTCTAAACGTGACATGGCGTCCGATCTCAATTCCAGCCAATTCTGCATTGAAAAAGTCAAACGGCGCTCCTTCACTTCCAAGTTCTGCGGTGCGCCCTAACAGTGGTTTACCCCCATATATGGGGTATTGGCATATTCAGGAGAAATTGCATAACAAAATTTATGGTTACATTTCTGTTTTTACACTTGTGAAAATAAAAAAAATGGTTCTGAATTAAGATGTTTGCAAAAAAAAGTTAAATGTTCATTTTTTCCTTCCACATTGTTTCAGTTCATGTGAAGCACGTAAAGGGTTAATAAACTTCTTGAATGTGGTTTTGAGAACCTTGAGGGGTGTAGTTTTTAGAATGGTGTCACACTTCATTATTTTCTATCATATAGACCCCTCAAAATGACTTCAAATGTGATGTGGTCCCTAAAAAAAAATGGTGTTGTAAAAATGAGAAATTGCTGGTCAACTTTTAACCCTTATAACTCCCTAACAAAAAAAAATTTTGTTTCCAAAATTGTGCTGATGTAAAGTAGACATGTGGGAAATGTTATTTATTAACTATTTTTCATGACATATCTCTCTGATTTAAGGGCATAAAAAATACAAAGTTTGAAAATTGCAAAATTTTTAAAATTTTCGCCATATTTCCGTTTTTTTCATAAATAATCGCAAGTAATATCGAAGAAATGTTACCACTAACATGAAGTACAATATGACACGAAAAAACAATCTCAGAATCAGCGGGATCCGTTGAAGCGTTCCAGAGTTATAACCTCATAAAGTGACAGTGGTCAGAATTGCAAAAATTGGCCTGGTCATTAAGTACCAAATTGGCTCTGTCACTAAGGGGTTAATCAGAGCAATGTTTTATTTACATTCAGAACTGATTTTAGAGGTAAACAATTACCATTTCTCACAGAAATCTCGGACTTTTACTTATAGAAATACTGGATAAATATCATTATAACATTAGATATAGAAATATTTCTAATTTTATAAAACTGCATTTTTTTGCATTGAAAAACTTTATGCCTTTCCTTGTTTCATTTTATGCATTTCTAAAGTATTGTTAAACTGTAATATGCTGTTGGTGCATGCGGGCAGGACTGTTGGTAGGGTATGTGGCTCTGCCCCCCCACCCCCGGGCCTGCCTCCGGTGTCTGAGGTTTCCGTGTCCCGGACCAGAGATCATAATACCGGCCTTGAATTGTGAAGAACACGGCAGCCGATCCTGAGAAACATCCAAGGTGGGAATGCCCCATCATGTCGAAGAGAGTCTGCTAGATCCAGGCCTAGCAGACCAGTGCTGGTGGGTTCATGGATGCCAGGAGGGAGCTGGCCTAAAGGAAGGTCTTGTCTTTTCCTGGTGGGTCGGAGAGTTGTCCCGTCGTTTTTTTGGCCAGAACATTTCCAAAACAACCAAATTTGAACAGATCTCTTGGGAGGCAGACTTTAGTCCTCTGTTGCAGAAGCGAAGTACTCTTAAACTGATAGGCGCAAAGTAGAACGCACTAGAAAGTCGGCATGCATGATTGTTCAGGGCGCTGGCGGTGTGGACCGGCCACCAGAGAAGGCCTAGACCAAAGCCTGGATATTTTAAGAGCAGAGTCACAGGAGCCTCTGGAAAACGTGGAGGCTGCATGAATAGGAAGGTTTCCTCAGGAGACGTCCACATTGCTCAGGGGAAAACTAGGACATATTTGTCCTGTTTTTTTTTTTTTTTTTAAAGTAGCCCCCTCACTGCCTCGTAGGATATACCAGTCCTTAAGATCACAAATCCAGGTCACAAATCCTTTTTCGCAGACCGATGATTAAGATGGGCATGGAATAACCTGGACGCAGAGAGGCGAGAGGGTAGGGGGATTCGTGGCATGGACCGTCCTCCGGGGAACCCCAAACACCCTTGATGTGTTAGGGCCTTGCCTCGTAGACCACAGATGATACGGTAGTGACAATTCTAGGTGGGAGATTAGAGTGACAATTCCACTGTCGCCCTCAAAAGCCATATCTGGGAAGAAAGAAAAAAAAAAAAATTGTTAATAGAAAAAAAAAAAACCCCAAAACCTAAGGCCTAAACTGGGCTGGGCGGTCCAGACCCATGTCTTCCTCCTACTGACATTAAGCTAAAACGGATTAGCTTCGTGCCGGTGGTGTACCCTCCTCTACAGGAAATACCTAATTTTTTTTTTTTTTGCATAGCATAAGCAGCATACACCCATTTTTTGTGTGTACCCCAATGAAGCATTAGCCCCCCCACATCAACCGGAAGGCCGCACAGCATAACCTCGCTCCCCCAGTCAGAAACATCCACCTCACATTAACCAGCGGACCCCACAGGATAAACCAAAAGCCCACCAGACATTCCCTCCCACAAGCGTAAATCTCTCATATGACGCCCCCTGCCCCCAACCATAAATCCCATCAGACACCCCCCCCATCGGATGCCACCCCAGCTTAACCCCCCAGCATAAACCCCCATTGGACGTCCACCCCTCCTCCAAGCATAAACCCCCATCGGACGTCCACCCCTCCTCCAAGCATTACTCCCATCGTACACCACGCCCACCCAAGAATAAACCCCCATCGGATGGCCAACCCCCCACCGGACGTGGATCCCCCCACCCAGCACAAACCCTTATCGGACGTCCACCCCCGACCCAGCCTAAACCCTTATCGGACGTCCACTCCACCCAGCCCAAGCCCTCATCAGCCCCCCCAAACCCAACCCATAAGCAGGTTGTCCCCCAATAGAGGGGATCCCCCAGTAAGCAGCAGGTCATCCCCCAATAAAAGGGATCCCTCCGTAAGCAGCAGGTCGCCTCCCCACGTCCCACCACAGGCAGGTCGCCTCCCCACGTCCCACCACAGGCAGGTCACCACCACAGGGGTCCCCCAATAGCCTGCAGCAGTCTCCCCCCACATCCCACAAGCAGATAGCCCTCAAATCCCACCACAGGGGTACCCCCCAATAGATAGGTCACGCCCCCCCCAAACCGAACCACAAGCATGTCACCCTCAAACCCCACCACAGGTCTCCCCCACTAAAAGGGGTCCACCCTGTAAGCAGCAGGTCACCTCCAAACCCCACCACAGGGGGCCCCCCCAACAGCCAGCAGGTGCCCCCCAAAATCCCACCACAGGGATCCCCCCACAATAGCCAGCAGCAGCAGGTCCCCCACAACAGCCCACCACAGGGTTCCCCCACAACAGCCCACCACGGGGGTCCCCCACAACAGCCGGCAGCAGCGGTGCCCCCCCAAAAGCCCACCACGGAGGTCCCCCACAACTGCAGACAGCAGCGGTGCCCCCCAAAAAGCCCACCACAGGGGTCCCCCACAGCAGCAGCGGTGACCCCCCACAAAGCCCACCACGGGGGTCCCCCACAGCAGCAGCGGTGCTCCCCCCCCCCACAAAGCCCACCACGGGGGTCACCCACAGCAGCAGCGGTGCCCCCCCCCACAAAGCCCACCACGGGGGTCACCCACAGCAGCAGCGGTGCCCCCCCCCACAAAGCCCACCACGGGGGTCACCCACAGCAGCAGCGGTGCCCCCCCCCACAAAGCCCACCACGGGGGTCACCCACAGCAGCAGCGGTGCCCCCCCCCACAAAGCCCACCACGGGGGTCACCCACAGCAGCAGCGGTGCCCCCCCCCACAAAGCCCACCACGGGGGTCACCCACAGCAGCAGCGGTGCCCCCCCCCACAAAGCCCACCACGGGGGTCACCCACAGCAGCAGCGGTGCCCCCCCCCACAAAGCCCACCACGGGGGTCACCCACAGCAGCAGCGGTGCCCCCCCCCACAAAGCCCACCACGGGGGTCACCCACAGCAGCAGCGGTGCCCCCCCCCACAAAGCCCACCACGGGGGTCACCCACAGCAGCAGCGGTGCCCCCCCCCACAAAGCCCACCACGGGGGTCACCCACAGCAGCAGCGGTGCCCCCCCCCACAAAGCCCACCACGGGGGTCACCCACAGCAGCAGCGGTGCCCCCCCCCACAAAGCCCACCACGGGGGTCCCCCACAGCAGCAGCGGTGCCCCCCACAAAGCACATCACGGGGGTCCCCCACAGCAGCAGCGGTGCCCCCCCACAAAACCCACCACGGGGGTCCCCCACAGCAGCACCGGTGCCCCCCCCACAAAGCCCACCACGGGGGTCCCCCACAGCAGCACCGGTGCCCCCCCCACAAAGCCCACCACGGTGCCCCCCCACAAAGCCCACCACGGGGGTCCCCCACAGCAGCTCCGGTGCCGCCGCCCACAAAGCCCACCACGGGGGTCCCCCACAGCAGCACCGGTGCCCCCCCCCCCACAAAGCCCACCACGGGGGTCCCCCACAGCAGCAGCGGTGCCCCCCCACAAAGCCCACCACGGGGGTCCCCCACAACAGCCGGCAGCAGCGGTGCCCCCCCACAAAGCCCACCACAGGGGTCCCCCACAGCAGCGGTGCCCCCCCACAAAGCCCATCACAGGGGTCCCCCACAGCAGCAGCGGTTCCCCCCCACAAAGCCCACCACGGGGGTCCCCCACAGCAGCAGCGGTGCCCCCCCACAAAGCCCATCACGGGGGTCCCCCACAGCAGCAGCGGTGCCCCCCCCACAAAGCCCACCACGGGGGTCCCCCACAGCAGCAGTGGTGCCCCCCCCCACAAAGCCCATCACGGGGGTCCCCCACAGCAGCAGTGGTGCCCCCCCCACAAAGCCCATCACGGGGGTCCCCCACAGCAGCAGCGGTGCCCCCCCCACAAAGCCCACCACAGGGGTCCCCCACAGCAGCAGCAGTACCCCCCCCCCACAAAGCCCACCACAGGGGTCCCCCACAGCAGCCGCAGTGCCCCCCCCCACAAAGCCCACCACAGGGGTCCCCCACAGCAGCCGCAGTGCCCCCCCCCACAAAGCCCACCACAGGGGTCCCCCACAGCAGCAGTGCCCCCCCACAAAGCCCACCACGGGGGTCCCCCACAGCAGCAGCGGTGCCCCCCACACAGACAAGCAGGTCGCCCACCACAGAGCCTCCCCCCCAATAGAGAGCAGCAAGTAGCATTTTTTCACTCTGAAACCACTAACCTCCATGTGCCATGGCGTCCACAAGCTAGAATCATGCTGCTTTGCCCCCGGACACGCCCCCGGAAATGACGTCACACCTGGAAGGAGCCCATACACTCTAGCATTTACCTATATGTGCTGTGCGGCTCTGCAGGTGGAGGTAGGTGCTGGAGATTGCCCATTACTGGGCGGGGGGACATTAACCCCTTCTGCACGGAGACTCTTTTGGGGTTGTTGTTGCCACTTTATAAGAATCATAACGTTGTTGTTCTGTTTCCTATAATAGATACATACGAGCCAACTATGGAGGACAGGAAGTGAGGGAGCGGATTGTTCTCCTAGTACAGGGCCCCTTTCTTGGCCTCACACAGTGTAATGCCCCCATTATGCCCTGTAAGCAGGTTCTGCCCCACACCCAGCTGCCTCGGGCACTTTACCATGAGCTGGTACCTCAGATTCTTCCCCGCACCCCTTTCCTTGGCGCCAAATCTGTTCTGCCTTTGGGGCTCCGGCCTTTATAATATCAGTAACTGCGTCATCAAGGTCTCCTGACCAGGTGCACCTTCTAGATTCTTCCCTCCGGAAACCCTCCCTCTTCCCATTGATGTCACATGGTCCCGTCTGGACGGCAGATAGCAGTCTGTACAAATGCAGCACAGTCCTTTTTACACCCTTATGTAATATATATGATGCCGCTCACACAGTATAATGTTCCCACGGTACTGGCATCTCTCGTAAAAAAGGTATTTTCACAGTATAATGTTCTCATAGTACCGCCATACCCCCCACATAGTATAATGTTCTCATAGTACCGCCATACCCCCACACACAGTATAATGTGCTCATAGTACCGCCATACCCCCACACACAGTATAATGTTCTCATAGTACCGCCATACCCCCTCACACAGTATAATGTTCTCACAGTACCGCTATACCCCCACACACAGTATAATGTTCTCATAGTACCGCCATACCCCCACACACAGTATAATGTTCCTACAGTACCACCATACCCCCACACACAGTATAATGTTCCTACAGTACCGCCATACCCCCCCACAGTATAATGTTCTCATAGTACCATCATACCCCCACACACAGTATAATGTTCTCATAGTACCGCCATACCCTCACACAGTATAATGTTCCTACAGTACCTCCATCCCACCACACACAGTATAATGTGCTCATAGTACCGCCATACCCCCACACACAGTATAATGTTCTCATAGTACCGCCATACCCTCACACAGTATAATGTTCCTACAGTACCTCCATCCCACCACACACAGTATAATGTGCTCATAGTACCGCCATACCCCCACACACAGTATAATGTGCTCATAGTACCGCCATACCCCACACACAGTATAATGTTCCTACATTACTGCCATACCCCCACACACAGTATAATGTTCCTACAGTACCGCCATACCCCCCACAGTATAATGTTCTCATAGTACCGTCATACCCCCACACACAGTATAATGTTCTCATAGTACTGCCATACCCCCACACACAGTATAATGTTCTCATAGTACCGCCATACCCCCACACAGTATAATGTTCCTACAGTACCGCCATACCCCCCACACACAGTATAATGTGCTCATAGTACCGCCATACCCCCACACACAGTATAATGTTCTCATAGTACCGCCATACCCCCTCACACAGTATAATGTTCTCATAGTACCGTCATACCCCCACACACAGTATAATGTTCCTACAGTACCGCCATACCCCCCACACACAGTATAATGTTCTCACAGTACCGCCATACCCCCACACACAGTATAATGTTCTCATAGTACCGCCATACCCCCACACACAGTATAATGTTCCTACAGTACCACCATACCCCCACACACAGTATAATGTTCCTACAGTACCGCCATACCCCCCCACAGTAATGTTCTCATAGTACCGTCATACCCCCACACACAGTATAATGTTCTCATAGTACCGCCATATCCCCACACACAGTATAATGTTCTCATAGTACCGCCATACCCCCACACAGTATAATGTTCCTACAGCACCTCCATCCCACCACACACAGTATAATGTGCTCATAGTACCGCCATACCCCCACACACAGTATAATGTTCTCATAGTACCGCCATACCCCCACACACAGTATAATGTTGTCATAGTACCGCCATACGCCCACACACAGTATAATGTGCTCATAGTACCGCCATACCCTCACACATAGTATAATGTTCTCATAGTACCTCCATCCCACCACACACAGTATAATGTGCTCATAGTACCGCCATACCCCCACACACAGTATAATGTTCTCATAGTACCGCCATACGCCCACACACAGTATAATGTGCTCATAGTACCACCATACCCCCACACACAGTATAATCTTCTCATAGTACCGCCATACTCCCACACACAGTATAATGTTCTCATAGGACCACCATACCCCCTCACAGTATAATCTTCTCATAGTACCGCCATACCCCTACACAAAGTATTATGTTCTCATAGTACCACCATACCCCCACACACAGTATAATCTTCTCATAGTACCGCCATACCACCACACATAGTATAATGTTCTCACAGTACCGCCATACCCCCACACAGTATAATGTTCTCATACTACCGCCATACCCCCCACACAGTATAATGTTCTCATAGTACCGCCATACCCCCACACACAGTATAATGTTCCTATAGTACCGCTATACCCCAACACACACGCACATAGAAACACAAGAACAAAAGCCGACTTAAAGTCCAAAGTATAGAAAGTATACATTTATTTTTTTTATTGGTATACCAGGTTAAAAATAATATAGAATCAAAAAATTACATAAAATGATAAATACAATGCATATCTGTATGGTACAAGAAAAAGGGGGCGCACTACAAATGAATATGTAAAATAGATGTGGAAATATCTCAGGGTGCAACTAGGCAAAAATATCAAAAAAAGTGTCACAACAAAAAATATGCAGTGCAGAATTACAAAACCAAAGTGTTATATATAGTGCGTATGATAAACATCCATAAACATTTTTTTGCATATAAAATAGTAAGGTGCAAGAGAGTACAAAGATTCACAATTGTGTGTCAACATGTCCACTGTAAACACAATACTCTGAATAAAATAATAATAAAGTGCAAATGTGAAAGTTACACCAGCAGGTGTCAGGAGAAGAAGGCAAATAAAGACCTCCAGGCCAATCAGGATATTATTGTACGGCCTGCGGACAAAGGGGGTGGCATTGTGGTTCTCGACCGATCCATGCACCATGAGGAATCGGTTCGACTTCTGCAAAACCAAGTGACTTATAAGCAATTGACGGGTGATCCCACCTCACATTACATTAGTAAACTTAATGTCTTAGCGCAAAAAGGGAAATCCATGGGTATTTTGTATACGAAGGAATTTAAGTTTATAATGAATAAGAATCCAAGTATTCTACCATATTCCTAAGCTCCACAAGAGCATGACTCGTCCTCCTGGTAGACCCATAATATCGGGCATTAACAGCTTAACGTCCAACCTGTCCCGATATGTCGATGTACACTTATAGAAATGCATGACAATGATACCATCATATTTAAAGGACACGGGTCACACCTTACAGATTTTAGACACTATCAAGTGGGGAAAAAGATTATATAATAGGTACATTGGACATTAGGTCGTTGTACACGGTCATCGATCAGGACAAAGGTTGCCAAGTGGCCGAATACTTTCTTATGGCCCTTGACATATACACAAGTGAACAGACTCACTTTATTGTGGACTGTATCAAGTTCATTTTGCAACACAATTATTTTATATATGAAGGCTAATATTACCTCCAAAAATGGGGCACCGCCATATGCATGCGTTTTGCCCCTAATGTTTTTGTTGCCAAATGGGTGGAGTCTCACATATATAATGCGGGTAAATTACATCCTGGTCTGGTTATGTGGCGTCGTTTTATTGACAACATTTTGTTTATATGGGAAGGCTCCCAAGTTGAGCTTAGCACCTTTCTTTTGGGGCTTAACAACAGTTCCTATGGCCTGGAATTTACATCCCACACAAGTCCTGTTAAGGTAAATTTCTTAGATCTCACTATCTATGTGGAGAACGACCAATTGCGCACTAAATGCCACCGGAAGGCGGTTGATTCTAATAGTTTTATACACCTCACCAGCTGCCGCCTTCCGGGTTGGCTTACAAATATACCGAAAGTGCAATTTACTAGGATTAGGCCCAATTGCTCAACGATTGAGAACTATAACATGGAAGCCAACTTTTTAACCAAGAAATTTCTGTAAAAGGGGTACCCCAGGCCACTGCTAGAGAAAACACAATATGAGCTGGCCCAAACGGATAGGGGTTCTTTATTTAAGCAAACAGCTAAGAAGGACTCCTGAAACAGCAACCTATCGGAACAGGTTTACACTTTGCCATTTGTGACACAGTTCCATGCGGGATATAATAAATTTGCTCGCATCATTCGCAAACACTGGCCTGTTTTACAGAAAGATAAAGTGATAGGTGAGCTTCTTCCCATCCACCCTAGGTTCATATATAGAAGAGCTCAAACACTTGGCAACCTTATAGCCCCTACTACGGCAATCAACAAAAAGTGTTTTCAAACATCTAACCATTCGAATGTGGGCTTTTTACCGTGCGGAGGTTGTTTTGGATGTTTACATACTTCTTTTAAAAAAATTCATCAAGTCACATTCTTTGACTCAGATGGCACTAAGGAGTTTCGAATCAAAGAAAATATATCCTGTTTTTCTACAGGGGTTATTTATCTCATTCAGTGCCGTGTAGGAAATTATATGTAGGCCGCACCAAATGACGCCTAATGGAGCGGATTAAGGAGAATTTTAAAAATATACAAAAAGGATTTTTAGCACACCCCTTTTCACATCATTTTAAGGACAAACATAATCAGTCCTTGAGGGATGTCCATTTTTGTGGTATACAGATCGTTCCTCAAAACAAAAGAGGGGAGACTACCTTAAGAAAATATCCAGGGTCGAATCCCAATGGATTTTCACTCTAAATAGTTTGGCCCCTATGGGCCTTAAGGTACCTTCACACTGAACGATATCGCTAGCGATCCGTGACGTTGCAGCATCCTGGCTAGCGATATCGTTGAGTTTGACACGCAGCAATGATCTGGATCTGGAGTTTGACACGCAGCAATGATCGGCGTGTGTGACGCCGATTCAGCGATGTCTTCACTGGTAACCAGGGTAAACATCAGGTTACTAAGCGCAGGGCCGCGCTTAGTAACCCGATGTTTACCCTGGTTACCAGTGTAAATGTTAAAAAAAACACACACTACATACTTACATTCCGGTGTCTGTCGTGTCCCTCGGCGTTCTGCTTCCCTGCACTGTCAGCGCCGGCCAGCCGTAAAGCAGATTACAGCGATGACGTCACCGCTTTTTTTTTTACGGCCGGCCGGCGCTCACAGTCAGTGCAGGAAAGCACAGCGCCGGGGGACAGACACCGGAATGTAAATATGTAGTGTTTTTTTTTTTTTTTTTTACATTAGCACTGGTAACCAGGGTAAACATCGGGTTACTAAGCGCGGCCCTGCGCTTAGTAACCCGATGTTTACCCTGGTTACCCGGGGACCGGCATCGTTGGTCGCTGGAGAGCTGTCTGTGTGACAGCTCTCCAGCGACCACACAGCGACGCTGCAGCGATCGGCATCGTTGTCTAGATCGCTGCAGCATCGCTAAATGTGACGGTACCTTTAACTATGAGTTGGAGTTATATGCATTTTAATTTGGAGTAGTGGGGTGATTCTTGGGGGAGTTTTTTATTTTAAACAAAACCCCAAAAAACTGTTTTGGTTCTATGTAGGTAAAGAGACAAAAATAAAAATAAAAATAAAAATATACGTAAAAAAAGATTTTAAGCCTGGAAGGGCGTATTTAAAGCAGCCTACTATTAAAATTGCTTTTATCATTAGCCATTATTTATTTAGCGACTAGCATGCTCAATAGACCGATGAGTGCATTCATATATACTTGGTCATAAATGTATGAGCACATTTTAACTCTATTTCTATTTCCATTTATATTTATATTTCATTTTTATATATATGTCATTTTTTTCATGCCTTTTTTTCACGTCTATTTTTCATTTTTTACTTATTAATAAAAGTTTTAGTTGCCCATTCGGTTCATTGCATGTGTAAATAATTTTATTCCCAGTAGCGTATTCTAATACCCACTTTCAGTTCTAAATACTAATTTTAATTACTAATACTAGTAAAGGAATTATAGTTCCAATTTTTAAATACTTTTATTTCTTTTGGCACCCTCGTTCTTTCTGCAGCATTTCCCTACATCTCTAGAGCGCTCCCACACTCATCCCTCTTTTCTATTGCAGAACTAGTGCATAATTGTATTGGCGATAATAACACTATATAATGACATGGCAAGTCAGATCGCACACAAATTAGCATTAAAACCAATGTTCCTGGCTCAAATAGGCTATTGGTGTCAGCAATTACATGCAGTATATGGCTGATATGATCCGGTATACAAATGAGCACTAAGACTAATTGGTATGCGGTCACAGCCTTTCTTGGTCCATTACACCGTGGGTTAACAGGATAACTACTTTGAACGGCTATATATGGCAATCGGCAGGGAAGGGCCGGTAACCCTGACGAAGAGGGACAGAGTCCCTCGAAACGCGTTGGTTAGCTTTTTGCCCTAGCAGGGCTCCGTAGCCTCGTGACGTCACACGCTGCAGAGCACTGTCGGCCATTTTTTTCAGCCGCGCATCCAGGGACGCCACCGGCTGGGGCGCTTCTGGCTCTGCGCGTCCTCCAACTACTCCAACTACTCTAATTACTCCTGCCGCCTGGTTATTCGGAACCCCCGGCAACCGCACCCGCAGGTCTTTATACCAACTGGTATTATTTTCCATGACCTAGGCAAAGAGTAAGGGTATGTGCACACGTCAGGATTTTTTCCTGACAAAATCCTGAGAATTCTGCCAGAAATTCGCGTTTTTTTTTGGCGTGGATTTCTCGCGGAATTTGCGCGGATTTTTTGCTGATTTTTTTTTTTTTTTTTTTCCAGAATGTCCTTTTTGCTTAGAAATCCGCAAAAAATCCGCAAAAAGATAGAGCATGTCCGGATTTTTTGCGGTATGCGTTTTTTTTGCGGAAAAAAACGCATACATCTGCACAAAAAAAGCGGAATGCATTCTAAATGCTAGGATGCATCATTTTAGCATTTTTTATGCGGATTTATAGCGTTTTTATAGCAAAATTCCGCAAAAAAACGCTAAAAATCCTGACGTGTGCACATACCCTAAGTGTTTATTACTACTTCTATACACGATTGATACCAGCATTGGTAGTTTCAGTATTAGTCGTTTGTGGGCACACTACAGTTCTCAGGAAGAAAAAAACCCACATTTATAGTCTGTTGTAGCTGTTCTAGCGCGATACCTCACTTTTAGACACACAGTATAATGTTTTCATAGTACCGCCATACCCCCCCACACAGTATAATATTCTCATAGTACCTCCATCCCACCACACACAGTATAATGTTCTTACAGTACCTCCATACCCCCACACACAGTATAATCTTCTCATAGTAACGCCATACCCCCACACACACAGTATAATGTTCCTACAGTACCTCCATACCACCCATATACAGTATAATCTTCTCATAGTACCTCCATCCCACCACACACAGTATAATTTTCTCACAGTACCGCCCACCCATCCCACCCACATACAGTATAATCCTCTCATAGTACCACCATCCTACCACACACAGTATAATGTTCCTACAGTACCTCCATCCCACCACACACAGTATAATGTTCTTACGGTACCTCCATACCCCCACACACAGTATAATCTTCTCATAGTAACGCCATACCCCCACACACACAGTATAATGTTCCTACAGTACCTCCATCCCACCCATATACAGTATAATCTTCTCATAGTACCTCCATCCCACCACACACAGTATAATTTTCTCACAGTACCACCATACCCCCACACACAGTATAATGTTCTCACAGTACCGCCATACCCCCACACACAGTATAATGTTCCTACAGTACCTCATCCCACCACACACAGTATAATCTTCTCATAGTACCTCCATCCCACCACATACAGTATAATCTTCTCATAGTACCACCATACCCCCACACACAATGTAATGTTCCTACAGTACCTCCATCCCCCCACACAGTATAATCCTCTCATAGTACCGCCATAACCCCACACACAATGTAATGTTCCTACAGTACCTCCATCCCACCACATACAGTATAATCTTCTCATAGTAAGGCCATACCCCCACCGCACACAGTATAAAGTTCTCACTGTACCGCTATACCCCCCACTCAGTATTAAGTTCCCACAGTACCATCATCCCAGCACACACAGTATTTTGTTCCTACAATAGTGGCTTCCCACAGACACAGGAAAATGTTTCCAGAGGACTGGCATCCCCCTCAGACACACTATAATGTCCCCACAGTACTGCCGTCCCCCACTTTTTAATGTTCCCACAGTACTGCCCCCCACATGCACAATATGGTACCATCCACCTCACTGACTACCTCCATACCCCCACACACAGTATAATCTTCTCATAGTAACGCCATACCCCCACACACACAGTATAATGTTCCTACAGTACCTCCATCCCACCCATATACAGTATAATCTTCTCATAGTACCTCCATCCCACCACACACAGTATAATTTTCTCACAGTACCACCATACCCCCACACACAGTATAATGTTCTCACAGTACCGCCATACCCCCACACACAGTATAATGTTCCTACAGTACCTCATCCCACCACACACAGTATAATCTTCTCATAGTACCTCCATCCCACCACATACAGTATAATCTTCTCATAGTACCACCATACCCCCACACACAATGTAATGTTCCTACAGTACCTCCATCCCCCCACACAGTATAATCCTCTCATAGTACCGCCATAACCCCACACACAATGTAATGTTCCTACAGTACCTCCATCCCACCACATACAGTATAATCTTCTCATAGTAAGGCCATACCCCCACCGCACACAGTATAAAGTTCTCACTGTACCGCTATACCCCCCACTCAGTATTAAGTTCCCACAGTACCATCATCCCAGCACACACAGTATTTTGTTCCTACAATAGTGGCTTCCCACAGACACAGGAAAATGTTTCCAGAGGACTGGCATCCCCCTCAGACACACTATAATGTCCCCACAGTACTGCCGTCCCCCACTTTTTAATGTTCCCACAGTACTGCCCCCCACATGCACAATATGGTACCATCCACCTCACTGACTACCTCAGACCACCGACAATTAATAAATGCTCACTTAGCCTCATTTTTGGTGCAAATACTAATGAACCCAGGATCTATGAGATATTTACAATACGATAGTTGGATAGGCAGGAGTGTATCATCAATAATAGCTCACTCGGTTGCTATGATGACTATGAATTGACAGGGCTCAGTGGGGTGTGGTATTGGTCACCCTCTCCTTCCCATCATCACAATTTCAGCGATATCCACTAAAGGTCAAGTGGGAAGAGAGAGGCTAAGTGCCAGAATTGGAGCATCTTAGAGATGTGCCTTTTCTGGGTGGCTGAGAGCTGATTTTTTTTAAGCCTGTGGCCACCGTATCCATGGCCCCTTCATAGGCTATTAATATCAACTCGCAAATGTCTGCATAACCTTTGCTGGTTATTAATTATAGGGGGACCCTACATCACTTTTTTGGGGGGTCCCCCATTTTAATAGCCACTAAAGGCGAAGTATACAGTTGTGAGCTGATAATAATAGCCTGGAAAGCTCCATGGGTATTACCACCTTCCTAGGCTATAAACAAACTTCTGTGTGTGAATCAGAGCTGAGCTCTAACGTGATAGAAGATTACAGTGCGGGGAAAATGGGAAACCTTCATATAGACGGCCGGTGGTGATGGAGTCAGTGACCGACTCTGGCCAAATCTAGAGCCGTAGTAGAAGATGAAGATGTCGTCCTCATCATGAAGTAGTTATTTCTCATGTCGCGTGTAATGAATATCTCCTGCAGTATTGCTAATGCCGATTCCAGGGTCGGTAAATGAGAATTAGCGTTATGGAAGATGAGTCTATGAGAAACTTATTCAGCTGCCGACTCCGAGGAGGAAACTGCTTGTTGTCTGTGGCCTAAATATATAGGATTTATTAGTAGATGTAAAGAAGGAAACTAAATACTGTAAAATAATAAATCTCCTCATATGTTTCCCTTATTATCTCCAGTAATTGTATTATTACACAGGATTCTTATGATGTTACATCGGCTCATCTTCTCATTCAGGTCTCTACAATATCGGATCCTCTCAGTGAAGATCTTCTACAAAAGAAAATTTTCCTGATTTACCCATCAAAGATGGATATGGACAGAGACAAGATGGTGGAGAGTATATTGCACCTCACCCTAGAGATCCTCTTCCGGCTTACTGGAGAGGTGAGAGATTCTGATGACGTCACATTACATCATTCTCATCTATGGGAATAACAGATGGACAGAACTGGAGAGGTGAGGACTCTGGAAATGTCTGTAGTGAGATTTACTAGTGTGTCTCTCCATTACCAGGATTACACAGTGGTGAAGAAGACCTCTAGTGATCGCTGTCAGGACCCTGTGTCTGAGGGATGGGGAAGACCCCTGAGCCCAATCACGGGGCCTCCACCTCACCCCCTGATCCATGAGGACATCAATGACCAGAAGATTCTAGAACTCATCTACAAGATGATTGAGCTGCTGACTGGAGAGGTGACACTGCTGGGAATGCTGGGACATTATACAGTAACGCTATGGAGGGATCGGGGGATGACGGTATCATTGTATGTGTCAGGTTCCTATAAGATGTCAGGATGTCGCTGTCTATTTCACCATGGAGGAGTGGGAGTATTTAGAAGGACACAGAGATCTGTACAAGAACGTCATAATGGAGGTTCCCCAGCCCCTCACATCTCCAGGTAATAGACCGGACTAAATACACACGGCCTATAATTATCTGTATGTAAAGAATGAATTCACTCCCTGTATGTGTTTCCTCCAGATCTATCCAGTAAGAGGACCACACCAGAGAGATGTCCCCGTCCTCTTCTTCCACAGGACTGTAACCAAGAAGATCCCAATGTTCCTCAGGATCAGGTAGATGGAGAGAAGGTGTCATGAGATCTCCCTTAGGCCAATTTCACACTTCCGTTTATTTCCGATCACGGAAAAACCAATACCGGAGATATCTGTGTCTGTAATACTTGCGGCACACGTGTGGCAACCGTGTACCGCCTCAGTACCACACAGACTGCCACCGGGGAAGAAGCGCTACTGTAAGCGCTGTTCCCCTGTCTCGGGTGCTGAAGACGGCTCTCATCGTTCTCCCCTGCTCTGCCGGCGATCGTCAGGAGCAGAAGAGAATGATGAGTTATAATTAAGTCTGAACGATGACAGCAGGTGGGGGCTTTTGAGACTTCTACTCCCATCATCTGTAACTTGCTGCCGCTAATAACAGTGACAGCAGGAGCGGATCATCGGGGTATTCCTCAGCCGCCACTTGTGATATAATTAAATAAATTAATGAAAAACCCGGTGTAGGTTCCCCCCCTATTTTCTTGAATCAACCAGGCAAAACTC
Source organism: Ranitomeya imitator (assembly GCF_032444005.1). Taxonomy (NCBI): domain Eukaryota; kingdom Metazoa; phylum Chordata; class Amphibia; order Anura; family Dendrobatidae; genus Ranitomeya; species Ranitomeya imitator. The sequence goes on from NC_091283.1 coordinate 377,194,159, forward strand.
ACAGCTGGGGGCTGCAACCCTCAGCTGTCAGCTTCAGCAAGGCTGATTACCAAGAATAGATGGTGTGAAGATCTGAGGTTCTGGGTTATAAAAATCACCTAGGCAGGTTAACGATGCAACTAATTTTTTTATTCCATACATCCATGGCTGTTTAAAAAATCCAGGTAGATTGCCAACATACAATGTCTTCAGTTGGTATAGTGTGCAGTCACAGCCTATGTTCCTCCAGACAATGGATATCCAGACCATAGCTCATGGATACCCCTCCAGCCAACAATCTCCAAAGCTTCATAGATCATCCATCCATTCCAGCTTGGATCCTCTTCCATCGAAATCCCTCAGACAACTGCCTGATTCAACCCTATGTCTTTTTCTCCCGCCCCTTAAACATTTTCCTTTAGCTCACAGAACAAGGCATATTCCATCAGCAGGGACTGTATGTGAGACCTCCCGTGGTGACGGCTCCCCTGAGTCTACTCTCCCCACCCACACAATGGGCCAGGTTTGGGAGTACAATGGGGAGCAAGACCTTGATACAAATGAGATTGAGAAAAAAAAACCTCCTGACGAAGCCACCGACGGCGAAACGCGCGTCGAGGCTCTCCTCTCCTGCTGCAGCACCTGGGCAGTTCAATTTCTGATCCTCAATATGACACAAGGTATTCCTATGATATTATATAGCACCTGAACATTATTGTGGTAGTCATTTGAGTGATATATTTATTTTACTGATTTATGCTCTTTATGCAACAGTCACAGGGCTTCTGCTTATATAGGCAAGACCTGTGTACACGCGATTTATCTGGTAATGTGGGCATAATGTATCTCTATTGAGATGCTTGGTATATATATTTTTTCTTGGATGTTTGTGCCCACATCAGTCCACTGAGCATCTGCCTTTGAGTGCATACGCAACAGGAGTGTCTTTTGGATTTTTTTATGTGTCTTTATCAGTATTTTTTCCATCTTTTACTGATTTTTGTAGCTGTCTTTTCTCCATTCACCTTTTGTTGTCCCATGTATGTATATTTATATAATTGATAATAAAACGATTACTTTTTGATACCTCTAACTGCTCTGGTTTGGAACATTTTTTATATGATTTTGTATTATACTTATATTCCTTGTGTTACATTACCCAGCACGCATCTTTTTTGGTTTTTGTACTTGGACCTAGAGGTATGCCCTCTGTTGGTCGAGAGGGCATCTTTGTGTAGGTGTAAATGAGATTGAGAGTCTGTCCTTAGGGTACCGTCACACAGTGGCACTTTGGTCGCTAGGACGGCACGATCCGTGACGTTCCAGCGATATCCTTACGATCTCGCTGTGTCTGACACGCTACTGCGATCAGGGACCCCGCTGAGAATCTTACGTCGTAGCAGATCGTTTGAAACTTTATTTCGTCGCTGGATCTCCCGCTGACATCGCTGAATCGGCGTGTGTGACGCCGATTCAGCGATGTCTTCAATGGTAACCAGGGTAAACATCGGGTTACTAAGCGCAGGGCTGCGCTTAGTAACCCGATATTTACCCTGGTTACCAGTGTAAATGTAAAAAAAAAAAAAACACTACATACTTACCTTCCCGGTGTCTGGTCATGTCCCTCGCCTTCAGCTTCCCGCACTGACTGGTGAGCGCCGGCCAGCCGTAAAGTACAGCGCTCTGCTTTCCGGCTGTCCGGCGCTCACTGTCAGTGCAGAGAAGCACAGCGCCGAGGGACGCGACAGGAATGTAAGTATGTAGTGTTTGGTTTTTTTTACATTTACGCTGGTAACCAAGGTAAACATCAGGTTACTAAGCGCGGCCCTGCGCTTAGTAACCCGATGTTTACCCCGGTTACCGGGGACTTCGGGATCATTGGTCGCTGGAGAGCTCTCTGTGTGACAGCTCTCCAGCGACCAAACAGCGACGCTGCAGCGATCGACATCGTTGTCGTATCGCTGCAGCGTCGTTTTAGTATGACGGTACCCTTAGGTTCACATAAACTCTAGCCTGCTCGTCTTCCTCTGCTGACTGCCACTGAATAGAGACATTGATTCCTGAGCATGAACAGATGAGCAAGAAAACCACTAATAAAACAGCAATAAAATCACTAATAAAACACATCAAGCAAATTAACTATTAAAGTACAATGATAATGATGTCACGTGTGCTCCGTGCTGGAAAAGTCTTTATGTCTTAGGGTAGGTGCACACGTTCAGGATTTTTTGCGTTTTTTTTCACGTTTCTTCGCGATAAAAACGAGAAAAAAAGAAGAAAAAATTGCTTACATATGCCTCCCATTATTTACAGTGTATTCCGTATATCTTGCGCAAATGTTGCATTTTTTTCCACGAAAAAAATCGCATTGCAGAAAAAAAGCAACATGTTCATTAACTTGCGGAATCGCGGGATTCCGCACACCTAGGAATGCATTGATCTGCTTACTTCCCGCATGGGGCTGTGCCCACCATGCGGGAAGTAAGCAGATCATGTGCGGTTGTCAATCAGTTTTCCAAGCGATGCTACAGATCGCTTGGAAAACTTTAGCATTCTGCAAGCTAATTACGCTTGCAAAATGCTTAAAAAAAAAACGCGAAAAGAAGCATGCGGATTTCTTGCAGAAAATTTCCGGTTTTCTTCAGGAAATTTCTGCAAGAAATCCTGACGTGTGCACACACCCTTAGGGTCTGTTTCCACGATCAGGAAACGCTGCGTGTCTGACGCTGCATAGAGCTGCAGCGTCAGACACGCAGCGTCCAGATGTTACAGCATAGTGGAGGGGATTTAATGAAATCCCGTCTCCACTATGCGTGGTAACACGCACGCGGCGACCCTGCGACTCCGGACATGCTGCGCGTCTTTTCAGATCGCAGCATGTCCGTATATCTTGCGGCGACGCTGCGTCGCCGCAAGATATAGCACAGGGCCCTATGGTGGGGAGCGATGATGCCGGATGTGTGCTGTGAACACATCCGGCATCATCGCGTCCTAGAAAGGGGGCGGGGCTTACCGCAGAGCGGCTAAGCCGCTCCGGCGATACCGCCGGCCATCCTGAAAGTGGACACATACCCTTAGAGCTGTGGACTCCGCTCCACGTCCATTTGGCCTATAGTCTTTAGTAAGCGGCCATAACCACACTGGGGTCCCCATGCTATGTTTGTTTTTAAATACTTTAATAAATAATTGTAAAAAAATTGCATGGGGTTCCCCCCGCATTTTTGGCAACCTACCTCGCTAAAGCTCACAGCTGGGGTCTGGTATTCTCATACTGGTAAGTGGTCATTGCTTTTGGCCCCCCTCCAGCCAGCCTAAAAACAGCAGGCCACAGCTGCCCAGAAAAGGCGCATCTATTAGGTGCGCCAATTCTGGTGCTTTGCCCGAGTCTTCCCACTTGCCCTGTAGCGGTGGCAATTGGGGTTAATATTTGTAGGGTTGATGTCACCTTTATATTGTCAGGTGACATCAAGCCCATGGCTTAGTAATGGAGAAGTGTCTATAAGACACCTATCCATTACTAATCCTATACAGTACAGTATATAAATAAAGACACAGCAAGAATAAAATCCTTTAATTGAAAAAATGACACAGATTCCTTTATTAATATCTCTTTTTTTTTTTTTTTACTCAAATAAATTTTTATTAAGAACAACATTACAATATGCATGTTACATTCTTGTTTTCAATACAAAGTTTTCCCCCAAAACAAACCCCCCCATTCCCAACTTATCCCGCCCCCTCCCTATAAGACAGCCAACCTCTTTTAATAGCTCGACCATCAAAACTATAGAATGACTATCATCTCATTTAGGACTGCAGGCCTCATGTTTTGTTTTCACCAATTCAGGACCGTGACTCACCCATTCTCTATAGCGAACCTATCCCATGGCAAGCCACGAAGACCACAATTTATCAAACGTTTCTATTTTCTTTTCTTATAAAACCCCTTTTCCAATATCAGGCCCTGCTTCACATATTGGAGGAATTCTCTTCTTGGAGGCGGTTCATACTTAATCCAATTTCGCGCTATTACCTTTCGGGCCATATACAACAATCTGGCAATAGCTGTCTTCAGGTTGTTATCCACTCCAATCTCATCCATGTATCCCAGCAAGCACACCATTGGGTCCCTTGGCACCGTGCATCTGTACGCTCCTTCCACACGACTCAAAACCACCAACCAAAATGCAGCCAGTCTCGGACACGTCCACATCATATGAAATATACCAGCATTTGTAGACTTACACCTCGGGCACTCAGAATCAGCACGCAGTCCTGCCTTATATAACACCTCCTATATACTCTGTGTATTACATAAAGCTGTGACAGCCTATACGGTTCGCTCAGCGACAGCCGTGGAACCCACTCCAGCACCGACTCCCAAGTTTCATTCTCTTATTGGGCCCAAATCCGTCTCCTACTCAGCTCTCGCCGTTATCGGAAACCCCAAAAGGTAAGTGTCATGGTCCAGTCCGGAGTTTATTTTTATCTTTCCTCTTTTGAGACTGGTCATGCAGGGGTTAATCTCCTCAGCCTCGTTCTTGAGCTAGCTGGGCTATTTCAGGCCCTCACAGCCTGCCTACCGCTGTTAGTGATAGTTCATGTTTCCCAGCTTGAACCCCTGACCTGTATCCTGATTTTGGTGATCCTTGTGTCTCTGACTGCCCGTACCCGTGTATGACTTGATCTGTTCCCTGGACTTCGGCTCTTGTTTTCTGTCTCTGATACCACGTTACCCTCCTGGTTCTGACTTTGGCTTGTACCCCGACTTTGTCTTACGTCTCACGTTTTGGTTACCACGTTCCCGGTAGGCTCTGATTTCTTGCGTGTCCCTGACTATTCTCCTGACTGCCCCTGTGTATAGTTCTGATATCTCTGTGTATGATTTTGGCATGTCTGACTTCTCTCATTACCTGTGACACCTGTGCCTGAACTGTGTTACTTCGCTTAGTGTTTATCCTCTCTTCCCTCACCAGCTCGCCTGGTGGAGGTTTCACTACAGTAAGTATGCAGCAAGTCTTTATAAAGAGTGGAAATAACCCCCCCAGTAGTCCTTTCACCACACACATACTCCAACACTATATCCCTTTGAATTCTGATGCCTCCATCCCTATTCTGAGCTCCAAATGCGTGTCTCATCCGCAAATACTGATATTCCCCCGCAGGCCCGATACCGAACTCCACTTGCAATTGGGAAAAGGATTTCAACTCCCTCTTCTCAATTATCTGATACACGTAGTGAATCCCCTTGGCCTGCCATTCTGGTAACACCCCCAGTGCCACAAACTCCGGTAAATTATTATTATGCCGGGGAGAATATGGTCAGCCCCGTAATCCCACGTATATGTTTGTTTACCCCACAGCTTACATATCAATAATATAGTTGGATACAATTTCCCCAAAGCCCCCAGGGATCCATCCTCCAGACACTGTATTACTGGCCTTCTTTTTGTCACCTTTTCCATCAGTTGCTGTACCGCACTGGACGACCCCTCACGCACCCAGCCCTTTAAATGCTGACTCTGGGCTGCAAGAAAATATACTTCAGGATTGGCAGTGCCAAGCCCCCATTTTCCTTGAGTCGCTGAAGCTTCTCCAGTCTGATATGTTGATGATGTCTCCCTCATAAAAAAATTCCTGAACAGGGAATTAATCTGCCTAAATTTCCCTCGCGGTATCCAAACTGGCGTGTTATGAAGAACATATAGAATTTTCGGCATCAAAATCATTTTGATGAGATTCACCCTGCCCACCGCAGATAAATGCAACTTAATGCAGGCATCCACTTTTGCCTTAAGAACGCCTAAGATCGGAGTCGGATTCCTATGTATGTAATCCGTAACCGGCATAGATACCCATATCCCAAGTATTTAAATTGACTTACCACCTTAAGTCGCCCATCCTCAGGAAGCTCACTCCCATCCTCCCCACGTCATCAACTCTAAACAGAATCGACTTACTCCAATTAATCGTCAGCCCCGACAATGAGCCAAATCTTTCAATAAGCCCAATGGCCCCCCGAAGGAAGCGACCGGGTCAGCCAGAAACAGTAGAATATCGTCCGCGTACAGCGCCACCTTCTCTTCAATTACCCCATATTTAAACCCAGACACCTCGTCAGACTGTCGAAGTTTAGCAGCCAATGGCTCCACGGCCAGAGCAAACAAAAGAGGAGAGAGCGGACACCCCTGTCTCATCTTTATAGCTAATTGTATAGTCCGCGATAACTCCCCATTCATCCTGACTCTAGCCACCGGCTGCGAGTACAGCAGCTGAATCCTGGACACAAACTGTGAGCCAAACCCCATACACTGCAACACCTGCCAGAGATATCCCCATTCCACACTGTCGAATGCCTTATGGGCATCTAAGGATGCAATAACTCTCTGGCCACAGTTATCAGACCTAAGCTGCAGATTCATAAATAGCCTCCTTAGGTTGACCGCCGTGGATCTATCAGGCATAAAGCCAGATTGGTCTGGGTGCACCAGGTTGGAGATGACACTCGTCAACCGCGTCGCCAACACCTTGGCCAGAAGCTTGACATCCATAGTGAGCAAGGAGATTGGCCGGTACGACTCAGGTTTCCCCAAGTCTTTCCTTTCCTTAGGAATCACCGCTATTATGGCTTCTCTCATGGATGCTGGCAGATACCCTCTACTCTTAGCCTCATCTAGGACCGCCTTTAATCTGGGAATTAGCACCTCCCCCATATTTTTATAGATCTCAGTGGGAAACCCATCCACTCCAGGTGGCTTCCCATTAGCCATGGATTGTAATGCCCGACCCAGTTCCTCCTCTGTGACGGGAGCCTCCAAGCCCTCTCTATCTGCGTCACTCAACATCGTGAGCCCCACACCCTCAAGGAACGCCACTGTGTCTCCCGCCAACTCGTCTACCTGAGAGGAATATAGGTCCGCTTAAAAGTCTGCAAACACCTCCAAAATCTCTGAATTTTTGGAGACACTCGTACCACTCCCAGAAACTAGAGAATGGACAAACGAAGTACTCCTCTGGGCAGAAGCCACCAGCGACAGCATGTGACAGACCGTCTCACCCTCCTGATAGTACGCCAGCTTCAGAAATTCCCGCTTCCTTTCAGCCTTCCCCAACAAAATTTTCTCCAGGTGACTTTGCGCTGCCTTTAATCTGTTCCCAGCTTCAGGAGTACCCATTATTACCATCTCATCTTCCGCTGCTCTTAGCCCATCAATCGCTGCCTTCTCTGCCTCTCTCGTCTTCCGCTTACATCTACTAATATCTCTTAACAACAGCCCTCTTAAGTACGCCTTCATGGCTTCCCATACAGTAAGAGCATCTACACTCCCATCATTCAGCACAAAAAATTCCTACAACTCCTGTTTTATCTTATCTAAATCTATACTGTGCAGCCAGTTAGGGTGAATTTTCCACTCTCTCCTGTTCGCAGCCTGTGTCCCCATCAGTCGGAACTCCACCTCAATTGGACTATGGTCCTAGAGGGCCCTAGGTAAATATCTCACATCCCCCACCATCGTGTCCAACAGACGATTGTCTAGTGCCAGCTCAATTCTGGATAGAGTACTATGAGCCGGTGAATAACATGAATACCCCCTTTCCCCAACATGTCTAACTCTCCTAAGGTCAGTCATACCAACTTCGCGAATATAAGTCCCAAACGTAGTAATGTGTCCCACTGTCCTATTCTGGGAGTTTTTATTTTTATCCCAAAAGTCATCACATATATTATTAAGATCACCAATGATTAGAAATGGTATCGGGCCCCAACGTTCCACCCGTTCCAACACCTCTCTAATTTTCTTACTTGAGTATGGGGGCAGAATATACATTGCCGCTATACACATCAACACTCCATTTATTTTGCATTGCACCACCACATACTGACCATCCACATCCACCTGTACCATCACCTCTTCATACTGCACTCCCACAGGTACCAACACCGACACACCCCTAGAATACGTAGAGAAGGTAGAATGGTATGCCTTTTGGATCCAGCGCCTATTTAATACATCTACCTTCTCCCTCACTAAGTGCGTCTCCAGCAGACATATCATTGAGACTCTCTGTTCTCGAACATACTGCAGACTCGCCGCCCGCCGAGACTTATCCGCAAGGCCTCTCGCATTCCAACTCAATATTTTAATGCGGCCCCCCATCATGTGACTCATCATCCTTCATAGTATCTTCATTCCCAAGTATGAGCTGTCTAATCCCTCCCAACTCCCAACTTGCCCCCCTAACCCACCCAATACAACAGATTCTACCTCTCATCAAGAGTGGGGCTCCACCGCCCATTGCGAACACTCTCCCTTACTTTGCCCTCTCCACTCGCCTCCCTCTGCCGTGACGATCAGAATTTCCCACACGTTTAAAAAAAAAAAAAAAAACTCAACAGAGCATTCCAACTTATATAAATATGTAGATAAACTACAAAACAAACTTGCAGTACCCTGCGTAACCCTCCTCCCCTATACTTATTAACCGTTACTGTCCCCTCCGGCCAATCACTCAATATGGCCCAGCTCAGCCCTCAACAGTTGCTCATCCCTTTGGCAATTATGCTATTAAACGCAGATCCCTCCTCCAGCGACAGAGAAATAACTCCCATCCAGATCTCCCCGACATGTCAATCGCCTTTTTCCTTAAGTTTTTTAGCATTAGTATCAATCCACTGGGTAGCGTCCTCTGGAGTCAGGAAAAAATGGGTTTTATCAAAAGCCACCTCTCTCAACTTTGCAGGAAACAGCATAGAGTATTGCACTCCCAGCTCCCTCAGTTGTCTCTTGACTCCAGTGAACTTCATCCTCTGTTTCTGAACCCCAGCAGAATAATCCGGGTAAACAATCTTTTGACCTCCAGCCGTCAAATCCTCCATTTCTCTAGCCTTCCTGAGGATAATGTCTCTGTCCCTGTAATTCAGTATTTTGGCAAGCATGGTACGAGGATTCGCTCCTGGGGCAGGGGGCTGCGGCGGGGCCCTATGAGCTCTCTCAACAGCAAAAACTTTTGTCAGCACTGTGCCCCCAATTTTCTCCAGCAGCCAGCTTTCAATAAACTCCGTGGGGTTTCTCCGCTCAGTTTTTTCAGGCAGACCCACTATACGTATTTTATTCCTTCTGGATCTGTTTTCCAGATCCTCATTTTTGGCAGCGAGCTCTGACATTGCTTCGACGAACTTTTTCTCCACTTTTTGCAGTTTTACTATATGGTTTTCTGCCGTGTTCACCCTCTCCTCCACCACCCCCATACGTCTGTCCATCTCGTGCAGGGCTGAATTTATCTGTGCTGTTTCCCCTTTTACCTCCTGCATCTGAAGGGTCAGAGTATTTAGGGACTGCTTGCATGAGGAGACCAACGCAAAAACATCCCTGAGGGTCGGCTCCTCTTCCTGTATCAAATCTTCAGGTCCCCCTTTTGCCCCGCCATGCTGCTTTTCTCCCTCCTTTTCTGTACCTCATGCTTTGCAGCCAGGACCGCATCCTCCTCCTCCATACCCGCTCCAGCTCTGGTTCCTTGTTCTGCCTCCTCCGCAGCATCCACTCTGGCATACTGCTGAAGCTTCGCCGCCACCTCCATACGCCTCTGACATGCGGCGTTCTCCTTGTCAGCGTCTTCTCTGGCATCAGCGCCATCTTGGCTGGCTCCTGCATCGCCAGCACCCGCATCCTTTTGCCGCCGCCTGGTCATTGCCTCCAAAGCCGGGTCCACCGCTCAGCACCGCTTTGCTCCCCTGACCCTCAGCCAGCCGGTATGTGGCAGAAAAGTCCAGTCAGCAGCGTCTGCACAGAATAATAAGCCCTTTAGCAGCGGGAGCGCTCTTCTATGCGTCCGCTCACATGGCCAGCTAGGACACGTCCCCCTCCTTTATTAATCTCAATTAAACCATAGTTACTGCATCGTCTAATTCCACCGAAGCCCTCGGTCTATAATAAAAGTGAAATAAAAAAACAACAGTATACCATAACTGTCCCTCGTTCTGTCCCACGCTGTAATCCATGTCTGGGGGCTAAATAGTTTTCAGCCTGAAGGGTGCCAAGATGCGACCGTCCAGGCTGAAAACCACTGGTGAATGAGCTGCTGCGAGCGCAGCCTCAGTGACAAGCGGTGAAATCATCACTAGCATTTTCCCACGGTACTGAGGTCACCGCAGTTCAGCCCGGCCTCGATGATGTCACCGATGGTAAATGATGCTGTGCTTTCATCAGCTCATTCACCAGTGGTTCTCAGCCTGGACGGTCGCATCTTGGCACCGTCCAGGTTAAAAACTAACTATCCCCCAGACACGGATTACGCATGCATGGGACACAATTACAGACAGGTATGGAATATTGTTGTTTTGTTATTTTATTTTTATTACAGGAGATCGAGGGCTTCAGTGGAATTAGGCGAGGTTGTAAGTATGGTTTAATTGAGAATATTAAAGGAGTCAGTCATTTTTTTAATTAAAGGACTTTATTCTGGATGTGTCTTTATTTACCATCTAACTATAGGATTAGTAATGGAGAGATGTCTTAGACACTTCTCAATTACTATGCTTTGGGCTTGATGTCACCTGACAATGCAAAGATGAAATCAACCCCTCAAATATTAACCCCACTTGCCACTGCTACAGGGCAAGTGGGAAGAGTTGGGCAAAGCGCCAAAATTGACACATCTAATAGATGCAACTTTTTTAGGCAGCTGCAGGCTGCTGTTTTTAGGCTGGGGGGTCAATATCCATGACCCCTTACTAGCCTGAGAAAACTAGCCCCAAGCTGTGAGCTTTAGCAAGGCTGGTTGTCAAAAATGGGGGGGACCCCGCACCATTTTTTAAAATTATATATTTAAATAATTTTTAAAAATAGTGTGGGTACCCCTCTATTCTTGATAGTCAGCCATGCTGAAGCTAACAGCTGAGGGTTGCAGCCCCCAGCTGTGAGGTTTTCCTGGTTGGTTCAAGAAAATAGGGGGGAACCCACACCGGGGTTTTCATTCATTTATTTCGATATATTGCAGGCGGCGGGTGATGAATACCCTGATAATCCTCTCCTGCTGTCACTGTTATTAACAGCGCTGACCGCCGGTAGAGCAGGGGAGAATGAGAGCCGTCTTCAGCACCTGCCGCCGGGAAACGGCTCTTACTGTAGCTCTTCTTCCGCGGTGCTGATGTGTGTCGCACGGAGGACATCAATGTGTGTTCTCCATCTGTACGTGTGCAGTACGTTTTGCCGTCCGTGCTGATGGTAAAAAACGGACATGACTACGTGCGGGACACACGGTCCATGGAAACACACTGACGTGCACAGACCCATTGATTTGAATGGGAGTACATGTGTACCTGTCTCCGGTACGTGTGAAAACTGTCACCTCACATACCGGAGACATGAACGTGTGAAAGAGGTTTTATGATGTTGTGGTAGTTCACTCACGTGGTGGCACACTGAGGTAGGAAAAATGGGAACACCGTCTATTTAAATCATCGTTGATGTATTGTAAGGCAGCATAAACCAACTTGTGGGGAAAACAAATTCAGCCTTCTTGGCTAAAACAAAAACAAAACGATAAAAGAAAACTAAATTCTGCAGCACAGTCCATATGTTGTGGGTGGCACCCCGCTCTGGAGCAGGACAGGTTCAGTCTGTACTTGATGAGCCACAAAGCCTCTGGAGTCCTCTCTCCAGGCTAGCTGAACCCAGACTGTAGAGCTCGGTTATGTCAACCCAAGCCTGTAACTTCCCCATCATGTGATTGATCACATGATCATGTCCTCATACAGGTCCTGGCAGGTCTGCCAGGGGAGATAAAGTGGACCTTCTCCCACCCGCTCTGTGAAGGTCCACATAAAACCAGCCCTGTTTATACAACTTAACCCTCACAACACGTAGTGTGCTGGAGAAAAATGCTCTGGTTTCACACCACTGACGCCGTTAAGCGCAGTGACACATATCTCCCCTCTATCACCTTACCAGTGACTCTGTCACATTGTGTAGATGGCTGTGAACGTCTTGTGTTCAGTGTTGCTTTATCCACCAGTATTATATGTTTTATACTTGTGTAATGAGAACGGTGGAGATGCCAGGATTACAGCTGATCATCTGTCGGTGACTTTTATAATATTTGTTTCAGGGTGAAGATCTGACCCATATTAATACTACAGAGACATATGTGAGGGGGGATGAGCGGTGTAAAGAGGAGATTCCCACATATGGCTACCCAGGTGAGTAGTGACCACTAAATGCAGAGAAGTCACAGATTCTTCTCAGTCACCGGCTGTGGCTGCTTTATTGGTGGTGTAGTCCGGCCGTATTACCATGATCACCATTTTACCTCTAGACCACAACATTCTCCTACACCCAAAACTGTTCAAATGACTTTGGGCATTGAAAGCCCTTTTCTATAGAACTTACAACCTGGAGGATCCACCTACCCCCTGGGTTTAGGAGACGCTGTTACCTGCCCAGATCTGTGAACTACAAAGCCAAATGACAGCGTACGTAGAATGTGCTGACAAGTGAGAAATATATTATGATGAGAAAACGGAGGGTAATGATGCTGTTGGCTTCCAAAATCCCTGATGTGGGAAGAAGGAAAAAAATCAGGGCTTTGAAAAGCGCTGCCAAGTGCTGAGCCAGAAAGTTGGCTATCAAAACAAATGAACGTTAAAAAAAAAAAAAAACTTTTCATTTTAATATTCTACTCATTTCCGATGTGAACCAGCTCCTTCCTCAGGCATATACAAATGATACATTGTGGATGTTTTATATCCTCCAGAACGGCGTCACTGATCCAATTGCTTAATTCATTAATTAATCCGCGCCTATGGTGCAGTTTGTTGTATAGAATCCTTTCTTCATATACAAAACTATACAAATAGATGTAAAATGCATATCGGATGCACAATAAAATCCATATAACGAACAATATACGTACATGGAAAATCCTCCGGTTTAAGTGTGAATAGTTTAAAAATCCAATAGGATTCTCTATTCACAAGTCTTTGGGACCGATTAGACACACGTTCTGATATTTGTTCTGATATATTGAGTCTTAAACTGGTGGGATCTCGTTCATATTCTAAAGCGAATTTCCTAATATGTCTTTGGCTGTTCATCCTATTATGGATCGCTTGGGTCGTTTTTAGATCCCTGATATCGGATGAATCTCCCTTCTCTCCCTTCTGTGCTGCTGAATGTGATCATATGGTCCCTACAAGACCAAGTCCAGTCTTTCTGGCCAAACTTCGCTTTTATGATTGACAACATTGAATGTGCAGTGAGGCCAAGTGTGAATTTCTGGACAATAACAGCAGAGTTTCCTTTTATCCTGATTTTACAATTTCTTATAAAACCGACTAACTTCAGACAGGATTGTGATAAACTACATAATAATTAGTACACCGGCACCATGATGTATCTCTAAGTTGTGCGTGGCTGATGGCTGTAATATACAGTGGGCACGGAAAGTAGCGTAGAGAAAGTATTAGCGCCCCCATTTCAGGAGAGATTACTTCACAATCTGAATACCATAGGATTGAAAACATAATGTAATTTATGAGGTGGAGTGAATCCATGAAACCAGGGCTGGAGCCAACACATCTCCTGCAGGCGGGAATAAATGTACAGTGGGTACAGAAAGTATTCAGACCCCTTTACATTTTTCACTCTGTTTCATTGCAGCCATTTGGTAAATTCAAAAAAGTTCATTTTTTTCTCATTAATGTACATTCTGCACCCCATCTTGACTGAAAAAAACAGGAATGTAGTAATTTTTGCAAATTAATTAAAAACGAAAAACTGAACTATCACATGGTCATAAGTCTTCAGCCCCTTTGCTCAGTATTGAGGAGAAGCCCCTTTTTAGCTAGTACAGCCATGAGTCTTCTTGGGAATGATGCAACAAGTTTTTCACCCCTGGATTTGGGGATCCTCGGCCATTCTTCCTTGCAGATCCTCTCCAGTATGGTCAGGTGGGACGGTGAACGTTGGTGGACGCCATTTTCAGGTCTTTCCAGAGATGCTCAATTGGGTTTAGGTCAGGGCTCTGGCTGGGCCGGTCAAGAATGGTCACAGAGGTGTTCTGAAGCCGCTCCTTTGTTATTTTAGCTGTGTGCTCAGGGTCAATGTCTTGTTGGAAGGTGAATCTTCGGCCAAGTCTGAGGTCCAGAGCACTCTGGAAGAGGCTTTCATCCAGGATATCTCTGTACTTGGCCGCATTTATGTTTCCTTCAATGACAACCAGTCGTCCTGTCCCTACAGCTGAAAAACACCCCCATAACATGATGCTGCCACCACCATGCTTCACTGTTGGGATTGTATTGGGCAGGTGATGAGCAGTGCCTGGTTTTCTCCACACATACCGCTTAGAATTATCACTAAAAAGGTCTATCTTTGTCTCATCAGACCAGAGAATCTTATTTCTCATAGTCTGGGAGTCCTTCATGTGTTTTTTTTTAGCAATAGTCTCATGGAGACTATTGAAGCATGCCAAAAGTAAAACAAAAAAAAGTTTTTAAAAATATAAAAATTCAAATCAGCCCCTTTCGCCCATTCAAAATAAAACAATAAAAATAAAATCAAACATACACATATTTGGCGCCGCTCTATAAAAAAAAGGATTAATCTGATTGCTAAATGACATAGCGAGAAAAAAAGTCAAAACGCCAGAATTATGTTTTTTTGGTCGCCGCGACATTGCATTAAAATGCAACAATGGGCGATCAAAAGATCGTATCTGCACCAACATGGTGTCATGAAAAACGTCAGCTCAGCGCGCAAAAAAATAAGCCCTCACCCAACCCGAGATCACGAAAAATGAGACACTACGGGTATCAGATAATGGCGCAAATTTTATTTTTTAGCAAAGTCTTTTTGTTTGTTTTTTTTCACCACATAGATAAAAAAGAACCTAGACATGTTTGTTGTGTATGAACTCGTAATGACCTGGAGAATCATAATGGCAGGTCAGTTTAGTGAACGTAGCAAAAAAGCCAAACAAATGACAAGTGTGCGATTGCACTTTTATTTTTTAAATTTCACCGCACTTGGAATTTTTTCCCATTTTCTAGTACACAACATGGTAAAATCAATGGTGGCATTCAAAAGTACAACTCGTCCCGCAAAAACAAGTCCTCACATGGCCATATTGATGGAAAAAATGAAAAAGTTATCTCTCTGAGAAGAAGGGGAGTGAAAAACGAAAACGCTAAACTGAAAAAGGCTTCGGGGTTAATTAAACCCAGCTGGCCTCCAATGAAGGAATAGAACCATCTGAAGGAGGATCACAAGGAAATAGGAGAAGGAGAATATCGCGCACTGCTTATACTCACCTGCTCCTGGTGCGGTACCTGCACGTCTGTTTCCCGGCGCCGGCAGCTTCTTCCTGTAGTGAGCGGTCACATGGTACTGCCACTCCACCTCCCCTACCGACCACTGGGTATGACTCGAGTATAAGCTAAGAGGGGCAATTTCAGCCTAAAAAAATGGGCTGAAATTGTCGGCTTATACTCGAGTATATACGGTATTTAGGATTGAAAACAATGTAATTTATGACGTGGAGCGAATCCATGAAACCAGGGCTCGAGCCAACACATCTCCTGCAGGCGGGAATAAATATACAGTGGGTACAGAAAGTATTCAGAGTATTCAGTATTTTTCACTCTTTGTTTCATTGCAGCCATCCCATTGCATTACACCCCATCTCGACTGAAAACAAAACAGAAATGTAGAAATTTTTGCAAATTTAATATAAATGAAAAACTGAAATATCACATGGTCATAAGTATGCCGACCCTTTGCTCATACACTCATATTTAAAGGGCCACTGTCACCCCCCTGCAGCCGTTATAAACTAAAAGAGCCACCTTGTGCAGCAGTAATGCCGCATTCTAACTAGGTGGCTCTTTTAGTTTTGTGTTCAGCTATTACTAAAACAAAGCGTTTTGAAACTTTGCAAAAATACCTATCTTTGTCCACGGAGGCGGGTCCTCACTCCCCAGATTGAACGGTATTCTGCCGTCACTCCAATCTTCAGGGGCTTTCGGCGCTGCCCCTTCCGCGCTGTTTTCTTTTCAAATCCGGCACCTGCGCTGTGTAAATATTTGTGAGGCAGGCGCAGTAAGCTCTGGCGGTCTGACGTCCCAGCCAGGCTTGCAGACAGCGCCTGTGCTGGCTGTTATGACCTGGTGGTCAGGACAATAATGGACCTGGTGGTTAAGAGCACACGGAATGACCTGATAGTTACTGATAATAAAGGACGAGCTCTGGGACGTGGGAACTCTGCTGACCGCAATCCCTAATCCTATCAAACACACTAGAAATAGCCGTGGATTGCGCCTAACGCTCCCTATGCAACTCGGCACAGCCTAAGGAACTAGCTAGCCCTGAAGATAGAAAAATAAAGCCTACCTTGCCTCAGAGAAATTCCCCAAAGGAAAAGGCAGCCCCCCACATATAATGACTGTGAGTAAAGATGAAAATACAAACACAGAGATGAAATAGATTTAGCAAAGTGAGGCCCGACTTACTGAACAGACCGAGGATAGGAAAGGTTACTTTGCGGTCGGCACAAAAACCTACAAAAAGACCACGCAGAGAGCGCAACGGTGCGGAGGCGCTCCCTCTGCGTCCCAGAGCTTCCAGCAAGCAAGACAACAATAAATATAGCAAGCTGGACAGAAAAATAGCAAACCAACGAAATACAAGCTGGAACTTAGCTTCTGCTGGGAAGACAGGTCACAAGAACGATCCAGGAGTGAACTAGACCAATACTGGAACATTGACAGGTGGCATGGAGCAAAGATCTAAGTGGAGTTAAATAGAGCAGCAGCTAACGAATTAACCTCGTCACCTGTGGAAGGAAACTCAGAAACACCCACCAGAGGAAGTCCATGGACAGAACCAGCCGAAGTACCATTCATGACCACAGGAGGGAGCCCGACAACAGAATTCACAACAGTACCCCCCCCTTGAGGAGGGGTCACTGAACCCTCACCAGAGCCCCCAGGCCGACCAGGATGAGCCAAATGAAAGGCACGAACCAGATCGGCAGCATGAACATCAGAGGCAAAAACCCAGGAATTATCTTCCTGACCATAACCCTTCCACTTGACCAGGTACTGGAGTTTCCGTCTCGAAACACGAGAATCCAAAATCTTCTCCACCACATACTCCAACTCCCCCTCAACCAACACCGGGGCAGGAGGATCAACGGATGGAACCACAGGCACCACGTATCTCCGCAATAACGACCTATGGAACACATTATGGATGGCAAAAGAAGCAGGAAGGGCCAAACGAAATGACACAGGATTGATAACCTCAGAAATCTTATACGGACCAATGAAACGAGGCTTAAACTTAGGAGAGGAAACCTTCATAGGAACATAACGAGACGACAACCAAACCAAAGCCCCAACGCGAAGTCGGGGACCCACACAGCGCCGGCGGTTAGCGAAACATTGAGCCTTCTCCTGGGACAATGTAAAATTGTCCACCACATGAGTCCAAATCTGCTGCAACCTATCCACCACAGTATCTACACCAGGACAGTCCGAAGACTCAACCTGCCCTGAAGAGAAACGAGGATGGAAACCAGAATTGCAGAAAAACTGCGAAACCAAAGTAGCCGAGCTGGCCCGATTATTAAGGGCGAACTCGGCCAACAGCAAAAAGGACACCCAATCATCCTGATGAGCAGAAACAAAGCATCTCAGATATGTTTCCAAAGTTTGATTGGTTCGTTCGGTTTGGCCATTTGTCTGAGGATGGAAAGCCGAGGAAAAAGACAAATCAATGCCCATCCTAGCACAAAAGGATCGCCAAAACCTCGAAACAAACTGGGAACCTCTGTCACAAACGATGTTCTCCGGGATACCATGTAAACGAACCACATGCTGGAAAAATAATGGCACCAAATCAGAGGAGGAAGGCAATTTAGACAAAGGTACCAAATGGACCATCTTAGAAAAGCGATCACAAACCACCCAAATGACCGACATTTTTTGAGAGACGGGGAGATCCGAAATAAAATCCATAGAAATATGCGTCCAGGGCCTCTTCGGGACCGGCAAGGGCAAAAGCAACCAACTGGCACGAGAACAGCAGGGCTTAGCCCGAGCACAAGTCCCACAGGACTGCACAAAAGAACGCACATCCCGTGACAAAGAAGGCCACCAGAAGGATCTAGCCACCAAATCTCTGGTACCAAAGATTCCAGGATGCCCAGCCAACACTGAACAATGAATCTCAGAGATAACTCTACTAGTCCATCTATCAGGGACAAACAGTTTCTCCGCTGGGCAACGGTCAGGTCTATCAGCCTGAAATTTTTGCAGCACCCGCCGCAAATCAGGGGAGATGGCAGACAAAATTACCCCCTCTTTGAGAATACCCGCCGGCTCAGGAACACCCGGAGAGTCAGGCACAAAACTCCTTGACAGGGCATCAGCCTTCACATTCTTGGAGCCCGGAAGGTACGAAACCACAAAATCAAAACGGGAGAAAAATAACGACCATCGAGCTTGTCTAGGATTCAACCGTTTGGCAGACTCAAGATAAGTCAAATTCTTGTGATCTGTCAAGACCACCACGCGATGCTTGGCTCCTTCCAGCCAATGACGCCACTCCTCGAATGCCCACTTCATGGCCAACAACTCACGATTACCAACATCATAGTTACGCTCAGCAGGCGAAAACTTTCTAGAAAAGAAAGCACATGGCTTCATCACCGAGCCATCAGAACTTCTTTGCGACAAAACAGCCCCTGCTCCAATCTCAGAAGCATCAACCTCAACCTGAAACGGGAGCGAAACATCTGGCTGGCACAACACAGGGGCAGAAGAAAAATGACGCTTCAACTCCTGAAAAGCCTCTACAGCTGCAGAAGACCAATTGACCACATCAGCACACTTCTTGGTCAAATCAGTCAACGGTTTAGCAATACTAGAAAAATTATTGATGAAGCGCGGATAAAAATTAGCAAAGCCCAGGAACTTTTGCAGGCTCTTCACAGATGTCGGCTGAGTCCAATCGTAAATGGCCTGGACTTTAACAGGGTCCATCTCGATAGTAGAAGGGGAAAAAATGAACCCCAAAAATGAAACCTTCTGAACTCCAAAGAGACACTTTGACCCATCCAAAAACAAGGAATTCGCACGAAGGACCTGGAACATCCGAAAAGACCAAAATATCATCCAAATACACAATCAGGAATTTATCCAGGTACTCTCGGAAGATGTCATGCATAAAGGACTGAAATACTGATGGAGCATTGGAAAGCTCACGGAATGACCTGATAGTTACTGATAATAAAGGACGAGCTCTGGGACGTGGGAACTCTGCTGACCGCAATCCCTAATCCTATCAAACACACTAGAAATAGCCGTAGATTGCGCCTAACGCTCCCTATGCAACTCGGCACAGCCTAAGGAATTAGCTAGCCCTGAAGATAGAAAAATAAAGCCTACCTTCAGAGAAATTCCCCAAAGGAAAAGACGCCCCCCACATATAATGACTGTGAGTAAAGATGAAAATAAAAACACAGAGATGAAATAGATTTAGCAAAGTGAGGCCCGACTTACTGAACAGACCGAGGATAGGAAAGGTTACTTTGCGGTCAGCACAAAAACCTACAAAAAGACCACGCAGAGGGCGCAAAAAAGACCCTCCGCACCGACTCACGGTGCGGAGGCGACCCTCTGCGTCCCAGAGCTTCCAGCAAGCAAGACAACAATAAATATAGCAAGCTGGACAGAAAAATAGCAAACCAAAGAAATACAAGCTGGAACTTCGCTTCTGCTGGGAAGACAGGTCACAAGAACGATCCAGGAGTGAACTAGACCAATACTGGAACATTGACAGGTGGCATGGAGCAAAGATCTAAGTGGAGTTAAATAGAGCAGCAGCTAACGAATTAACCTCGTCACCTGTGGAAGGAAACTCAGAAACGCCCACCAGAGGAAGTCCATGGACAGAACCAGCCGAAGTACCATTCATGACCACAGGAGGGAGCCCGACAACAGAATTCACAACAGCTGGCAGTGCGACCACCCACCTCGGTAATCCCTGCCCCACACTGTGTTATGCATTGTGCACAGTGCGGGGTTAGGATTCCTGGGCATGCGCACTGCGCTTCTCAGCCTGTCACCCACGTCCCCCGCCTTACAGCGTCTTTATACTGTAATCAGCTGATCGTGCCTCCTCCTTCCCCCGGTGGGATGATAGACGGCTGGGAGGCGGTTGTGTCTGGGGACAAAAGACGTACCCCCCAGACTCAATACAGGTATGGCACACAATTTATAAAAGTGAATATTTCAGCGTTATTAGGGAACAAAAACATAAGAGCCACCTGTATTACAAAAATAAAGCCACGGAGGCGGGTCTGAAGCCTCCTCTGTGAAGCGCCCGACTGCCGTCAGTCATCTCTTCTGGGGCGATGGTCGCCGCCCCCTGCGCGCTGTTCTTCTTAAATCCAGCGCCTGCGCTGTGCATGCCTGCCTGGGGCAGGCGCATTGAGAATTGCCAGTCATAGCTCAATGCCGGGTTCCTGACGGCGCCTGTGCAGGCAGCGCAGCCACCCTGTTACTGAATCCCCGCCCCGCACTGTGTTATGCATTATGCACAGTGCGGGGCTGGGATTCCTGGGCAGATTCCTGCACAGACCGACGCTGGAAGGCAGGGAACCTGGGGGAGCGTCTGACAAGCGCAGTGCGCATGCCCAGGAATCCCAGCCCCGCACTGTGCATAATGCATAACAGGGTGGCCGCACTGCCCGCACAGGCGCAGTCAGGAACCCGGCATCTGAGCTATGACTGCCAATTCTCAATGCGCCTGCCCCAGGCAGGCACGCACAGCGCAGGCGCCGGATTTAAGAAGAACAGAAGAGATGAGTGACGGCAGTCAGGCGCTTCACAGAGGAGGCTTCAGACCCGCCTCCGTGTACAAAGACAGGTATTTTTGAAAAGTTTCAAAGCGCTTTATTTTAGTAATACATGAGCACAAAACTAATTGTTAGAATGCAGCAGCATTACTGCTGCACAAGGTGGCTCTCTTAGTTTATAACGGCTGGAGGGGGTGACAGTGGCCCTTTAAACAGTATAATAGTCATCAGTCCCCCAGTGCCCCCTCACCTACGTCAGCCCTCGTAATACACTCAAACTCTCCCATTCACCTCCACAGTGCCCTGTCTCCCTCCCACTATACCATCACCCTCTCTCATTTACCCCCACAGTGCCCTGTCCCCCTGCGCACCCACAATAACCCCTATCGTTTCACATTTACCCCACAGTGCCCTGTCCTCCTCTCCCACTTCAGCCCCTACAATACCACAATCCTCTCACATTCACCCCCACAGTCACCATGATATGCCTAAACCGAATTACTCTAACAAGCTCCATCCCCTCTTACTGATGAAGTTTTCAGGCAGTGAGGAGAACCAGGAAGTGTCCAGAGAGATGCAAGGAGGGCACTAGGACCCAGCGTGCCTCAGCCAAACCAAGCCTGCACAGCCAGAATGTAACTGCATCTGCTGCTGCCAGCCAGGAAGAGACTTCTTGGGTGAGACCACATCGCACTCTGAACGGAGGGGGGCTCTGCAGCAGGCATTGTGCTGCTCTCTCCCTGACACCTCAGACTCGGCAGTGGATCTCCTGGTGGGCCCCTTCAGGTTACTGGGCCCGGGGCAATGGCCCCCTCTACCCCCCCAGTAGCTATGCTACTGGGCCATAATCAGCATTTGTGGAGCATTATATGGGGCAAATGTCTGTATGGAGCATCTTATGGGGCCATAATCAGCATTTGTGCAGCATTATATGGGGTGTATTTTGTATGGAGCATCTTATGGGGCCATAATCAGCATTTGTGCAGCATTATATGGGGTGTATTTTGTATGGAGCATCTTATGGGGCCCATCATAAACTGTATGGAGCATTTTATGGGGTGTATTTTGTATGGAGCATATTATGGGACCCATAATGAACTGTATGGAGCATTATATGGGGCTCCTGATTCAATATGGATATTCAAAAACCCTTAACCTACTGATGTCTCAATTAATTTTACTTTTATTGGTATCTATTTTTATTTTTGACAATTACCGGTAGCTGCTGCATTTTCCACCCTAGGCTTATACTCGAGTCATTAAGTTTTCTCAGTTTTTGTGTGTCAAAATTAGGGGTCTCGGCTTATACTCGGGTCGGCTTATACTCGAGTATATACGTTAATTTGGATTGTGCAGTAATCTCTCCTGAAATGTGGGCGCTAACTTTCTCTACTCTACTAGTCAGGACTCATACCGTAGTAGCTCCAGTAGTCCACCATGAATGAGTGCAACTCCGGTTTAGTGTTGGAGTTCTCCCCTCATACATATGTTGTTGTTGAGGATGTAACTTTTTTTTTTTATACATGTTCATTCTGCATGATAGTTTGATTGTGGTGGGATCGGCCTGCCTCACTTATCTGAGTCTGTAACTCCCTGGAAGTGTTTAGAAAAAGGTTTCAGTTACCAAATACCTGAGATCTAAATTTAAGATCCCTCAGCTCTGCACTATTATAAAAAGTTCTATTTAAATGTCTAATATTTCTTCTTGACATTTATCTGTCAGAAAATATTGGTCCTTACGATAGTTTATACTGCTTAGAGCCACCAAGTCCCATACCGATAGTTTATATTGCTTAGAGCCACCGAGTCCCATACTCCAATTTCTCCAGAGAAGTTTCACCACTACTCATTTTTTTTCCTGAGGATGATTGTTCAGCTTGATCATTTCAGTAGATGTGTAATTGTCTATAGTCACAGTTTTGCCCATTACCCTTTAACTTCTTTAACCCCTCTACATGGATTTTGTCACGATATTGTATGAAATATCATATAAGTTTAGTTTCTCTTGTCAGCCCAGGATGTGGGCTAAAAAACCCCCCTTCCCTTTCACTGAGGCAAGACCTTGCCTTGCCAATGTATGTGGGGGAGTTTTATTGAAGAGAGGAATTTACGAAAGGCATAGCTGCATTGGAAAGCTTTGCCAGCTAGAACTGGATTAGAAGACTCTAGAATCCATGAGGGTCCTTTGTCCTGTTATTGTAAGATATTAGACAAACGATTTAAGATGGGAGAATAATAAATACATATTTGGAATCTCTAGAAAATATATATAAAAAATGGTGGCGCAAAGTGTCACCGCTATTAATAGTTCCAGCAGCAATACCAATAAACTTCCACCTTTAAGTTTGTCAAAAAATGAATACAAAACAAATAAATATGTATATACAGGTCCTTCTCAAAAAATTAGCATATAGTGTTAAATTTCATTATTTACCATAATGTAATGATTACAATTAAACTTTCATATATTATAGATTCATTATCCACCAACTGAAATTTGTCAGGTCTTTTATTGTTTTAATACTGATGATTTTGGCATACAACTCCTGATAACCCAAAAAACCTGTCTCAATAAATTAGCATATTTCACCCATCCAATCAAATAAAAGTGTTTTTTAATAACAAACAAAAAAACCAACAAATAATAATGTTCAGTTATGCACTCAATACTTGGTCGGGAATCCTTTGGCAGAAATGACTGCTTCAATGCGGCGTGGCATGGAGGCAATCAGCCTGTGACACTGCTGAGATGTTATGGAGGCCCAGGATGCTTCAATAGCGGCCTTAAGCTCATCCAGAGTGTTGGGTCTTGCGTCTCTCAACTTTCTCTTCACAATATCCCACAGATTCTCTATGGGGTTCAGGTCAGGAGAGTTGGCAGGCCAATTGAGCACAGTAATACCATGGTCAGTAAACCATTTACCAGTGGTTTTGGCACTGTGAGCAGGTGCCAGGTCGTGCTGAAAAATGAAATCTTCATCTCCATAAAGCATTTCAGCCGATGGAAGCATGAAGTGCTCCAAAATCTCCTGATAGCTAGCTGCATTGACCCTGCCCTTGATGAACCACAGTGGACCAACACCAGCAGCTGACATGGCACCCCACACCATCACTGACTGTGGGTACTTGACACTGGACTTCAGGCATTTTGGCATTTCCTTCTCCCCAGTCTTCCTCCAGACTCTGGCACCTTGATTTCTGAATGACATGCAAAATTTGCTTTCATCAGAAAAAAGTACTTGGGACCACTTAGCAACAGTCCAGTGCTGCTTCTCTGTAGCCCAGGTCAGGCGCCTCTGCCGCTGTTTATGGTTCAAAAGTGGCTTTACCTGGGGAATGCAGCACCTGTAGCCCATTTCCTGCACACGCCTGTGCACGGTGGCTCTGGATGTTTCCACACCAGACTCAGTCCACTGCTTCCTCAGGTTCCCCAAGGTCTGGAATCGGTCCTTCTCCACAATCTTCCTCAGGGTCCGGTCTCCTCTTCTCGTTGTACAGCGTTTTCTGCCACATTGTTTCCTTCCAACAGACTTACCATTGAGGTGCCTTGATACAGCACTCTGGGAACAGCCTATTTGTTGAGAAATTTCTTTCTGGGTCTTACCCTCTTGCTTGAGGGTGTCAATGATGGCCTTCTTGACATCTGTCAGGTCGCTAGTCTTACCCATGATGGGGGTTTTGAGTAATGAACCAGGCAGGGAGTTTATAAAAGCCTCAGGTATCTTTTGCATGTGTTTAGAGTTAATTAGTTGATTCAGAAGATTAGGGTAATAGGTCGTTTAGAGAACCTTTTCTTGATATGCTAATTTATTGAGACAGGTTTTTTGGGTTATCAGGAGTTGTATGCCAAAATCATCAGTATTAAAACAATAAAAGACCTGACAAATTTCAGTTGGTGGATAATGAATCTATAATATATGAAAGTTTAATTGTAATCATTACATTATGGTAAATAATGAAATTTAACACTATATGCTAATTTTTTGAGAAGGACCTGTACACGCAGGTTATATATACAGGTATGCGCATACCTGTATATATAACCTGCGTGTATATACATATTTGGAATCTCCCTCGGTGGATCTGTCAACTGCTGTAAACATGAGCTTCTAACTCCATCAGGTAAAAAAGTTTGGATTTCTCTGTAATTATGCATCACAAATAGGACATATTTGATCTCATTAGAATGCCCACGTTAATACGAGATGAATGCTGTTTGTTATGATTATGACATGTTCTGTAGCGGAGATACAGCTATTAGAGTAACTTGTGTTAGAGTTACCAAGACTGAAGAAAGAGGAGGGCAATCTTAACTCAGCCCTTTCTGTGATGTCACAGGCTGCAGGTTATAAGTTTCTGGCAGGCTTCCAGCAGTCAGTTTTTTATCTGAAGAGCCCTGACTGCAAGTCCTAATGCACTGGGACGTATGGGAACTCCACTAGCCTGGTTGCCTGCAATGCTCTGAACACATGTAAGTGTTGCTTTCTCATGTTATTCCCTGTTTTTTTATAATTACCTTGTACATATTTGCAATTGTCTCCTTTTGTAACATCCTTGTAATATTTTTCTATAAACACTGCCTAAACTTTATGGAGTATAATATTTAATACTAGTTCGTTCTTCCTGTTCTAAAACGTACCCCTGTCTCCTGAAGGGAATTACGCTACTGTTTTGGGTTAGCTTCGGACCCGTTTAATCGAAGCTGGTGGCAGCAATACCGTGTGCAGGCCTTTGGGTGTCAATGTAGCGACTGCGGCGTTGATAATTATTGTTCCTGCCTGAGCGGGAGTAGTTTATCGCGTCGCTGCATCATGCCCAATAGCCAGTACATAGCAGGCAGCCTTTCTGGGACTAATCACCCTAGGTGCAGTACCTAATCTGACCTGACAGAAAGGGGGGCGCCAGAGAGCTGCAAGGTTTAAGTGGAACTGTAAGCGGGATACACATAAATCCCTGCAGTTCGTGGTATATTGAAGAGCAGTGGGATACCTAAAATAAGCCCCTGCTGTAAACTAAGAGGTCAATAGCCTTGTTTGTGTTTTTTTTTTTTCATCGCATTGTAGCAGTGGAGGAATAGCTAAGATAAGCCCCCTGCACATGTGATAGCCGTCTGTTGGCCTAAAGTCACCCCAATCCGTGACGTAGGGGTGACGGTCACGGTGTGAATCCGTGACATATTGGTGGCAGCGGTCAGGAATCTCTGTGGGGTTTATGACAAAGTGGTGGCAAGGCGGTGGGATATTAGAGCATTAGTGATTTGGTTTCAGCAATCATTCCTCTCACTAAAAACTTGCAGAAAGTTCTTGCGAGGACTGCGCAAATAAGTTTGGAGAACGAACTCAGTGTTTATTAGTCCTGAGACAATTGTGTGTACTGGTAATTATCCCTTCCCTTTCTCTTCATTTTTCTGTCCTATCTTTTATTTGGCAACCATGGTTGTGCTGGGAGAAACCTTTTATGAGCAGCAGACCAGAGACACCCTTATTGCCCTATGCAAGTCACCGCACATTGACTATGCAGGCAAAAACAAAAGCCAACTGGTCGCAGTTCTGGTGCAATGGGAAGCCGCTCTAGACCACTCTCAGAGCCCAGTGGCCGCAGAAGCCAGCACAAGCGAACATGGTGCTGCAGCAGAGGTCCAACCACTGAATGCTGGCTCTGTTAGCAATCCGGGCGAGTTGGACCCCCACCTGCAGGCGGCCTTGAAAGAATTCCCCACTGACGACCATGAGGGACATCGGCAGCTGATCCAGCAATACCAGGAGCGAGCCAAGCAAGAGGCCCAGCGAGCCGAGCGAGAGGCCCAGGTCCAGCGAGCCGAGCGATAGGCCCAAGCCGAGCGGGAGTACCAGCTGCAGATGGCCCGACTGCAAATGCAGGGGTTGTCCCAGTCCAGCCGTGAGCCCAGCAGCGCTCAGACACCGAAGCCCCGGCCCGATCACTTCCCTGTTATGGAAAAGGACGGGGACTTGGACACTTTTCTGCGGGCCTTTGAGAAAGCCTGCAGACAGTACCAGCTGCCTACAGAACAATGGGCACGATACCTGACACCAGGGCTGAGAGGCAAAGCTCTGGAGGCGTTTGCTGCCCTCCCTCAAGAACAAGATGGTGACTATGAGGCCATCAAGCAGGCTAAGATAGCCAAGTACCAGCTTACACCCGAGGTGTACCATAGAAAGTTCCGGACCCTCCAACGTGGCCCACACGACAGTTACAGTGATGTGGTGCATGGACTGGGGACCCACTTTGACCAGTGGACCCAAGGACTGTCAGTGACCACCTTTGCACAGCTGCGAGACTTGATGATCAAAGACCAGTTCTTCCATCTTTGCCCAGCTGAGGTGCGACAGTTCGTGATGGACAGAGAGCCCAAAGACGTGACGAAAGCAGCGCAGATTGCCGATGCCTATGAGGCCAACCGTAGATCAGAAGTGCGGAAGCCAGTCACCACCAGCTGGAGAGGGGGTAAGCCTGCATCCAACGCCAGTACCCCTGCCAGCCAACACACCAGAGGTCCTGTCCCCGTAGCCAACAGCATCAGACCTACCACCGAACCTCGCCAGTGTTACGTCTGCAAGCGGCCTGGTCATATCAGTCCCAACTGTCCAGACAAGCAGAAGAACCCCTCATCCAAGGCCCCAGGGCCTAATGCAGCAGTTCTCTTGGGGGGATTGGGGACATCAGCTGTCCCTTACCGATGGCCCGGGTTTATATTGATTGGGGTGCTGGGAGCGGGGTGAAGGAAGTGGGGCTGTGATAATTTGCCCACTGATGTTTTGTTGGGGACTGATTTGGGGAGGATGGTTGCATACTACATCCCTGACACCCCTCCCCGATCTGCTAATAAGGGTAACGTTAACCCTGATGATGATGATGATGGGAAATCGCATGTGTTACCTGACCATGCTTTATCCAGTAATGATGCCTGTGATAACCATTTTTTTTTGCCTAAGATTGATGGTGAAAATGTTGTACCTGTGCCAACTGAACCTGATAATGATTTTTCTGTGAAGGTTAATGTGTCCATAGGTACAGGAGTGCTCAGCCACGTCGCTCTGCGGAGTGAGACGGCTGAGGAACCCCTAGCAGGGGCAAGTGTCGGTGCTACAGGAAATGGGGAGATACATGGGAACCGTGAGGAAGGTGATGCCATGCAATTGACCAGTGCCACTGTGGAAGGTAACTGGCCCATAAGTAGCAATGCTCCTGAGGTAATGGGGGTGGATGGGGAGGTAGAGCCCATAGCAGTGTCGGCTGATGGGTCTGTAGAAATCCCCGGGGAGACAGCCTACGTAGCTGCTGTCACCCGCCGTCAGAGTGCCTGGAACGCAGATAACTGTCTGCCTTCCGGACCCTCCTCAGTCATCAGTGTGACTGAACCAGACGTGGACCCAGAACAGGTCCCAGAGGGTTCCCGTGGGGAAGGGACCCTGACATCGCTTCTGGCTTCCCCTAGCCAGGAGTTTCAGGCCGCTCTGCATACTGATGCGAGCCTAGAGCGTTTGAGACAACTCGCCGAGACGCGCACCTCCGAGACTGATAAGGAGAAGGTGTTCTGGGAACAAGGAAGGTTGTACCGGTAGACAGTACCCGGAAAATCGCAAAAGGAGTGGTTGAGGGAAAGACAGCTGGTCGTCCCGAAGCAATTCTGGGGTGAGTTGTGGTGAGTTGTTACGGATTGCCCATGAGATCCCGCTAGCTGGACACTTGGGGATCAGCAAAACAAAGGCCCGGCTGTCTCGAGACTTCTATTGGCCTAAGATGGGGACAGATGTGTCAAACTACTGCCGCTCCTGTGTCACCTGTTAAAGAGTGGGGAAGGCAAGGCCTGCTCTTAAGGCTCCCCTGATCCCTTTGCCAGTGATAGAGGAGCCTTTCCAGAGGATCGCGGTGGACATTGTGGGCCCGCTGGCCGTCCCCAGCAGCTCTGGAAAGCGATACATCCTTACTGTGGTAGACTACGCTACCTGGTACCCAGAGGCAGTAGCTC
This sequence comes from Ranitomeya imitator, assembly GCF_032444005.1. NCBI lineage: Eukaryota > Metazoa > Chordata > Amphibia > Anura > Dendrobatidae > Ranitomeya > Ranitomeya imitator. Next base: position 377,222,984 of record NC_091283.1, read on the forward strand.
TGTCGTCAACTAGGGCAGATAAGGTGGCGGATGCAATGTTGGCTATCTTTGCTCGTGTAGAATTTCCCAGGGAGATGCTCACTGATCAAGGGACCCAATTCATGTCTCGCCTAATGGAGGCTCTCTGTAAGAGAATGCAGGTGAAGCACCTGGTATCGAGTGCGTATCACCCACAGACCAATGGCTTGTGTGAACGCTTCAATGGTACCCTCAAACAGATGCTACGCATGCTGGTTGAGACACAAGGGCATGACTGGGAGCGGTACCTCCAACACCTTCTATTCGCTTACCGAGAGGTTCCGCAGGCCTCGACGGGGTTCTCCCCCTTCGAGCTCCTGTACGGCAGGCGAGTCCGGGGACCCCTTGGGTTGGTAAGAGAATCCTGGGAAGAGGAGCCGAACCCTTCTGAAGTGTCCATAGTGGAGTATGTCATGCGCTTCCGTGACAAGATGCAGACCTTGACGCAGTTGGTACATGACAACATGACGCAGGCTCAGGCTGATCAGAAGCACTGGTACGACCAGATCACCCAGGAGCGGACCTACCACGTGTGTCAAAAAGTGTGGGTGCTGGTCCCCGTACCAACGGATAAGCTTCAGGCAGCCTGGGAGGGCCCGTACGTCGTACACCAACAGCTCAACCCGGTCACCTACGTGGTCACGCTTGACCATGCTCAGGGTAGGCAAAAGGCCTTTCACGTCAACATGATGAAGGCTCATCACGAATGTGAACCTTTCATCCTACCGGTCTGCAGCTTACCCGAAGACGGGGAGGAAGACACCCTCCTGGACATGCTGGCCCAAGCCAAGGCCCGTGGGTCCATTGAGGACGTGGAGGTAAGCGCCTTGCTAACTGAACCACATCGGTTGCAGTTGCAAACCACACTGGAACCCTTCCGGGTCGTGTTCTCCAACCGACCTGGGATGACTGAGTTAGCAGTCCACGAGGTGGACACCGGGAATCACGCCCCACTACGACGAACACCCTATCGAATCTCTGACCAGGTGCAGCAGATTATGTGCCAGGAGATCGATGAGATGTCACAGCTGGGAGTGATTCGACGGTCAAAGAGCACGTGGGCCTCACCTGTAGTTCTCGTGCCAAAGAAGGACTGGACCACCCGTTTCTGCGTGGACTACAGGGGGCTCAACGCCATTACAGCCTCTGATGCGCACCCAATGCCGCGCATCGAGGAGCTGCTTGAGAAGTTAGCTGGCGCAAAATACCTGACAATAATGGATATGAGTCGAGGATACTAGCAGATTCCCCTGAGCCCCAAGGCTCAGGAGAAGTCTGACCGTTATCACACCCTTTGGACTGTACGAGTCCACGATCATGCCCTTCGGCATGAAGAATGCCCCTGCCACTTTCCAGCGGATGGTCAACCTCCTGCTTCAGGGACTGGAGAAGTACGCAGTGGCGTACTTGGATGACATTGCCATTTTCAGTCCCTCCTGGAAGGAACACCTGCAGCATCTCGAGGAGGTGCTCAGGCGAATTCACCAAGCAGGACTGACTATCAAGCCCGGAAAGCGCCAGATGGGCATGAGGGAGGTCCACTACCTGGGTCACCGGGTAGGCGGAGGCACCCTAAACCCAGAGCCTGAGAAAGTGGGTGCGATCGTGAACTTGCCCACTCCTGCGACCAAGAAACAGGTGATGTCTTTCCTGGGCACTGCAGGGTACTATATGTGCTTCGTACAACACTATAGTAGCCTGGCAAAACCTTTGACAGACCTCACCAGGAAGAAGCTACCCCACATCGTCAACTGGACAGATGGCTGTGAGGGGGCCTTCCAGGCGTTGAAAACCGCACTGTGCAACGCTCCTGTGTTGAAAGCAGTCGACCTTCCTTGGTACAGACTGACGCCAGCCTTTGGCCTTGCTGTTGTGCTCAGCCAGGTTGACTGGGAGGACCAAGAGCACCCCGTGTTGTACCTGAGCCGGAAACTTTTGCCGAGGGAAGTAGTCAACTGTTGTGAATTCCGTTCTGGAGCTCCCTCCTGTGGTTGCTAATGGTATTTTTGTGAGTTCTGCCCTTGGGCTCCCTCTCGTGGTTTCGAGTGGAACTGCTGCTCCTTTAGGTAGCTGTAGCAGCTGCCTTCACTAATCGCCTTGCCTGGGATTGCTATTTAAACCTGCTCTGGGCGTTAGTCCATGCCTGCTGTCAATGTTCTTGGTTGGATTTGGTTCTCTCCTTGGAATTTTCATATGGCCAGTCCTTGTCTGCAAAAGATAAGTTTTTGCTAGTTTTTGTTTGTCCATTTGTTTGGACTCTATTGCTTTGCAATTATGTCTCTTTTTGTCCAGCTTGTCACTATGTCTTATTCAGGCTAGCTGGAAGCTCTGGGAAAGCAGATTTGCCCCTCCACACCGTGAGTCGGTGTGGAGTTCATTTTTGTAAACTCTGCGTGGATTTTGTAGTTTTTATACTGACCGCACAGTATCCTTTTCTCTGTGTGTATCTAGTTTAGTATTGGCCTCCTTTGCTGAATTCTGATTTCATTTCTGAGTACGTCATTTCCCTCTCCATTCACAGTCAATATTTGTGGGGGGCTATCTTTCCTTTTGGGGGTTTTCTCTGAGGCAAGATAGCTTTCTATTTCCTTCTTTAGGGGTAGTTATTTCTTAGGCTGTGAATAGGTGTCTAGGGAGAGTCAGGAACATCCCACGGCTATTTCTAGTGTTGTTGTTAGGATTAGGGACTGCGGTCAGTAGAGATACCACCTTCTCAGAGCTCGCTCCATGTTGCGTTTTAGCCACCAGGTCATATCAGTGTGGCCTCTTAACCACCAGGTCATAACAGTACAGCAGGCCAGAAATGAATTAAATGCATCTCAAGAGAAGGAAAATAAAGTTCTGAACCATTTTTTTTTCTGTGCTCTGTTCTGTCTTTTTTTTCCCTCTTGATATCTGGGTGGTGCTGGATATATGCTCTGGTATGGAGGTTCAGAGTTTGTTTTCCCGTGTGGATCAACTTGCTGCAAGAGTCCAGAGTATCCAAGATTATATTGTCCAGACTCCAGCTTTAGAGCCTAGAATTCCTACTCCTGATTTGTTTTTTGGGGACAGATCCAAGTTTTTGAACTTTAAAAATAGCTGCAAATTGTTTTTTGCTTTGAAACCTCGTTCTTCTGGTGATCCTATTCAGCAGGTAAAAATCATTATATCCTTACTGCGTGGTGATCCTCAAGACTGGGCTTTTGCTCTTGAAACAGGGGATCCGGCTTTGTTGAGTGTGGATGCATTTTTTCAAGCGCTCGGATTGTTGTATGACAAACCTAACTCAGTAAAGCATGCTGAGAAAACACTGTTGGCCCTGTGTCAGGGTCAAGAAGCGGCAGAGTTATACTGCCAGAAATTTAGAAAATGGTCTGTGGAATGAAGAGGCTCTGGCTGCTATTTTCAGAAAAGGTCTTTCTGAAACCCTTAAAGATGTTATGGTGGGCTTTCCTACGCCTACCGGTTTGAGCGAATCTATGTCTCTAGCCATTCAGATTGATCGGCGCTTGCGTGAGGGCAAGGTGGTGCACCATATGGCAGTATCCTCTGAGCAAAGTCCTGACTCTATGCAATGTGATAGGATTTTGACTAGAGCAGAAAGACAGAAATTCAGACGTCAGAATGGCCTGTGTTTTTACTGTGGTGATTCTGCTTATGCAATTTCTGATTGCCCTAAGCGTACTAGGAGGGTTCCTGGGTCTGTTACCATTAGTACTGTACAGCCTAAATTTCTCTTGTCTGTTACCCTTCTCTGTTATGGCATTTGTGGATTCTGGCGCTGCCCTGAACTTAATGGACTTAGGATTTGCCAAGCGCTGTGGTTTTTCCTTGGAGCCTTTGCAGAGTCCTATTCCCTTGAGGGGGATTGATGCTACGCCATTGGCCAAGAATAAACCTCAGTATTGGACTCAGTTAACCATGTACATGGCTCCAGCACATCAGGAAAATATTCGCTTTTTGGTGTTGCATAATTTGCATGATGTTGTTGTGCTGCGTTTTCCATGGTTACAGGTACATAACCCAGTGCTGGATTGGAGATCTATGTCTGTAACTGGTTGGGGTTGTCAGGGGATACATAGTGATATTTCTTTGATGTCCATTTCCTCGTCCCCTTCTTCTGAAGTTCCTGAGTTTTTGTCGGATTTCCAGGATGTATTTGATGAGCCCAAGTCCAGTTCTCTGCCTCCTCATAGGGACTGCGATTGTGCCATTAATTTGATTCCTGGCTGTAAGTTCCCTAAGGGCCGACTTTTCAATTTGTCTGTGCCAGAGCATGCCGCTATGCGGAGTTATGTAAAGGAGTCCTTGGAGAAGGGGCATATTTGCCCGTCTTCGTCACCGTTGGGAGCGGGATTTTTTTTTGTTGCCAAGAAGGATGGCTCCTTGAGACCCTGTATAGATTATCGCCTTCTCAATAAGATCACTGTCAAATTCCAGTACCCTTTACCTTTACTTTCTGATTTGTTTGCTCGGATTAAGGGTGCCAGTTGGTTTACTAAAATCGACCTTCGAGGGGCGTATAATCTCGTGCGTATTAAACAAGGTGATGAATGGAAAACAGCATTTAATACGCCCGAAGGCCATTTTGAATATCTTGTGATGCCATTCGGGCTCTCTAATGCTCCATCGGTATTTCAGTCCTTTATGCATGATACCTTCCGGAATTATCTGGATAAATTCATGATTGTTTATTTGGATGATATTTTGGTTTTCTCCGATGATTGGGAGTCTCATGTAAAGCAGGTTAGGATGGTATTTCAGGTCCTTTGTGCTAATGCGTTGTTTGTGAAGGGGTCTAAGTGCCTCTTTGGAGTTCAGAAGGTTTCTTTTTTGGGTTTCATTTTTTCCCCCTCGGCTATTGAAATGGACCCTGTTAAAGTCCAGGCCATTCATGATTGGACTCAACCTACATCTGTAAAGAGCCTTCAGAAATTTTTGGGCTTTGCCAATTTTTATCGCTGCTTTATTGCTAATTTTTCTAGTGTGGTGAAGCCTCTGACCGATTTGACGAGGAAGGGCGCTGATGTGGTGAATTGGTCCTCTGCGGCTGTTGAGACCTTTCAGGAGCTTAAACGTCTTTTACTTCTGCCCCTGTGTTGCGTCAGCCAGATGTTTCTCTCCCTTTTCAGGTTGAGGTTGATGCTTCTGAGATTGGGGCAGGGGCTGTTTTGTCTCAGAGAAATTCTGATGGCTCTTTGATGAAACCGTGTGCTTTCTTCTAAAGAAAGTTTTCGCGGGGCGTGGCCTAGCGAGCGATGTGAGCGGACGTGCGACGGATCTCTCTCCCCGCACCGCTCCTAAATCCTCACCCTTGAAGGCGCCGCCGAGCGCCGAAAACCGGGCGGAGTTGCTCCGCAGGACCCCTGGGCACGGAGGAGAGTGCCGGAGGCAGTGAGAGGAGAAGAGCGGCGATGCCGCGCAGAAGACAGTCAGCGCCCGCGGCTGGCGCGAAATTCCAAGATGGCGCCGTGGCAGAGGAGGAGGCGGCCAGAGCCGGCACCGCATACCGCCGGAGGCTTGAGGTAATCGCCCGGCTGGAGCGGTTTGCCCGGACGGATGAGGGGGGTGCCCTGCTGCTGGGCCCTGAAGGGCCAGATGAGGAGGAAGTCCCGCAGAGGCAGAAGAGAGGAGGGGATGACACCCTCAGTGTGGTGGAGGAGCAGCTTTCTCCAGGGAAGAGGCAGGAGATGCACGAGACAACTAACATGTCACCCACCGCCAGTCCAGTGCAGGCTAAGGACTCTGAGGGTGCGCAGAAATCAAACGTGGGGGAACCTACACTGCAGGACATTTTCTCAGTCGTTATACACTGCAAATCTGCCCTGGCTGCGCTGAACCTAAGGGTGGACGATTTAACAGTTGAAATGAAGTCCCTTAATTCTGCTATGCGTAAAGTGGAGAAAAGAGGGGAGGTGGTGGAGGAGCGCGTGGGCAGTGTGGAAGATCAGACAAATGAACTGTTGAAAAGAGAAAAGAGATACATTCAGCGCATTGCAGAACTGGAATTTAAAACAGATGACCTGGAAAACCGTTCCCGTAGGAACAATCTAAGAATAATTGGGGTGCCGGAGAAGGTGGAGGGGAATAATCCTACGGAATACATTGAGGCATGGCTCAAAAACTCGGTGGGAGGAGCAGACCTTACCAACCACTTTTCCGTGGAAAGGGCCCATAGAGTCCCCACCCGGCCCCTGCCGCCTGGATTCCCCCCTCGAGCTCTGCTGGCAAAAATTTTGGACTATCGGGATCGGGAAACCCTACTAAGGAAGGCCAGGATCAGTGACGGACTGAGCATAGACAGAAATCGGATCTCCATTTATCCGGACTACTCGGCATCGGTGCAGAAACTGAGAATGAGGTTCGGCGAGGTCAAGAGGCGGCTCCGAGACCTGGACCTAAAATATTCGATGTTATACCCGGCTAAGCTCAGGGTGGTGGCGCTGGACCGTGTTCATTTTTTCCAGAACCCGGAGGAGGCTATGCACTGGCTAGATACCAATACTAAGAAAATTGGCGTGGATCGGAGCCAATGAGACTGACGCTGAGACTTCGTCACTCATTTGTTTATACCCCCTGATGGTGATTTTTGAACTTGTTTTGTTTCTTTAGACAGAATGCACCCAAAAGTTTGAAATAGTGTGCTCGGCGGCGCAAAGAATATTTCATGTTGTTAGCGGTGGGAGGGGGAGAGATGGACTGCAAGGGGCTCAGTTCTAGGTTGTATCAAGAGCTCTCAGTTCTCATACAGAGAAAGAAAGTTTGTACTAGTTGAATTCTATTGAGTTTTAGATGGGGAAGTTGGGGAAGGGTGATGGGAGGGGGTGGGGCGGTGCCGGGGGAGACATGAAGGAGACTGCTCTAACTCATTGTTTTTTCTCTAGAAAATGGGAGGGGACGTTAATATTATAAGCTGGAATGTTAGGGGGTTAGCGGACGCCACTAAGCGCGCGGCAATATTTCAGTATCTACTGAAACAGAGGCCCTCGGTGATCTGCCTGCAAGAAACCCACCTAGTGGAGGAAAAAGTTGATATGTTACAGAAACGGTGGGTGCGCAAGGCGTATCATTCTACGTTCTCTAGTTATGCAAGGGGAGTGTCAGTCTTAATTCACACTAATACCCCATTTGAGGAAGTTGAGGTTAAAATTGATACGGATGGTCAATACGTTTTGCTAGTGTGTAAAATCTTTAACCGTTTAATGTGCATAGTATCATTGTATATACCTCCGCCATACTCTGGAAGGAAGATCCAGGACATATTGGAGGCTATAAGAGGTTGGGATGGGATCCCCATTCTGGTGGTGGGTGATGTAAACAATATAGCAAATGACCATTGGGACAAGAGTAACCACGCATCACAGCGCAGGGACGGTAATGACACTCCCTTTGGTAACTATCTCAGAGAAATTGGTTGGATTGATTTATGGAGGGTTCGCAATGCCAATACATATTCCTATTCCTGTTACTCGACTACATATGGCTCGATGTCAAGAATTGATGTTGCCTTGGGTAACGATAGGATGAACGAACTGTTAAACGGGGTGGAATATAATCCCAGGATTTTATCAGACCATAGCCCTGTTCGGGTCTCTCTAAAGTTGTCAGGTCAGGATGGTTTGAGGAGGGTGGGTTGGAAAATTCACCCAGTCTAGCGTTATACGCAGATGATATATTGCTCTTCTTGGAAGATTCGGGGGAGTCCCTGACGGGCGGAGGCCATTATTGAAGAATTTGGGAGCTACTCTGGCCTGAGAATCAATTGGGAAAAGTCCAATATGATGTTAGTAGATGGGGATTATGAGAATAGTGTTATGAGGGAATCTCATGCAAAGTTGAGGTTGGTGGATAAATTTAAATATCTGGGGATTCAGATCGCGTTACCTCTGACGAGTTTTGAGGAACTAAATTTGGCGCCACTATTGCGGAAGATACGTATTAAGGTTCAGGCGTGGAAAAAGTTACACTTATCGGTCATTGGTAGAATAAATCTAATAAAGATGATTGTGATGCCGCAACTTCTCTACGTGCTGCACAACTCCCCTATATGGATATCGCAGAATAGATTTTGGAGGATTAGATCTCTGTTTGGCGAGCTGATTTGGGGCGGGAAAAGTCCTAGATTTAAACAGGAAATTCTACAAAGACCAAAGACGGAGGGGGGAGTGGCACTGCCCAACCCATGGTTATACTTTTTGGCTTCACAATGTCAGCATTTTAGGGGATGGGGTGTGGAATCGGGTTGGGAGCGGACACCCTGCAGTCTGAGGAAACTGATTGGGTCAAGGGTACTAGTTGAGGGTTTGGAGGGTGGGCATTTCCGAGAGAAGGGTACTAAATTCTGCACTGTTAGGCTCATCCATAAGGTTTGGGACAAAGTTAAAGGAATTAGGGGTGTGAGGGCACTTACTAGGTTTTCGCCCATATGGAATAATTGTCTCTTGCAGGAGTTTAGACAGATGGAGGGAGCGGGAATCTCTCGGATAAGCCAAGTCTTGCACCAAGGTAGAATTAAGAACTTCGAAACATTACAGGAGGAATTTCAGCTGCCAAGCTCTGAACTGTACCAATATAACCGCATCTCTCATGCATATCGGGCACAATGTAAGAAGGGGCCTATGGAGATCCAGGTGGATCTAATGCTAGATTTTATCCTCATAGGGGAAGGCACGAAGGGGGTGATCTCAGGAATATATGAATTCCTTCTATTTTCCTTTTTAGAGGGGCACCCTATCAGAGCTAGAGCAAAGTGGGAGGCAGACTTGGGGGTGATTGACGGCGATCAGTGGGACTCAATATTGGAATACGTGCCCAGGATCTCGATGAGTGAGCCTGGGAGGCTGTCACAGCTGTTGGTCATTCATAGGGCTTATAGAACTCCGGACATGTTGTATAAAGCTGGTCTAAGACCTAACTCCGAATGCCCTAGGTGCTCGCAGTCCGAGGCGGGTATCCTAGATATGATGTGGCAGTGCCCCAGGTTGTCCTCGTTTTGGATCGTGGTGCTAAATAAAGTGGGACTAACATACAAATGTTCGATACCACGGGATCCTTTGGTATGCATATTGGGTTACGTAGAGGAGATTGTAACTGATAACTCGTACAAAACAGTTATTGTGAGATTGCTGTTTATTGCTCGAAAGTTGATCGCTAAGTTTTGGATAAGGGTAGAGCCACCAACGAGAAGAGATTTCATGACACAAGTGGACTATATCGTGGCATTGGAGAAGAGCATTTATTCTAAAAGAAACAAGATGGACCTTTTCAACAAGTTGTGGAATCCTTGGCTCGAGTCGACGTGATCTGGAGATTGTTTTCTAGCTTTTTGGGTACTCTGCCCCCGTGGGAGCAGTATTGACATGACACCTTCTTGTTCTTGGTTAAGGATAGACGTTTGGGAGGATCGGAGTGGTTCTTGTTGGGTCTCCGGGGGTGGGGGGGAGAAGAGGGGAGGGAGGCTGGTTTGGGATTAAAAAGTTTATTGAAAATGCAGAACATATGTATGTACTGTTTACAGCAATGTAATCTACTTATATTTTTCTTACTGTTTAATAAAAATATTTGATTAAAAAAAAGAAAGTTTTCGCCTGCTGAGCGTAATTATGATGTCGGCAATCGGGAGCTGTTGGCTATGAAGTGGGCATTTGAGGAGTGGCGACATTGGCTTGAGGGAGCCAAGCATCGCGTGGTGGTCTTGACTGATCACAAGAATCTGATTTACCTCGAGTCTGCTAAGCGGTTGAATCCTAGACAGGCTCGGTGGTCTCTGTTTTTCTCACGTTTTGATTTTGTGGTCTCGTATATTCCGGGTTCTAAGAATGTGAAGCCTGATGCCCTTTCTAGGAGTTTTTTGCCTGATTCTCCGGGAGTTCTTGAGCCGCCTGGGATCCTCAAGGAGGGGGTGATTCTTTCTGCCATCTCCCCTGATTTGCGGCGGGTACTTCAGGAGTTTCAGGCTGATAAACCTGACCGCTGTCCTGTGGGGAAATTGTTTGTTCCTGATAGATGGACTAGTAGGGTAATTTCTGAGGTTCATTGTTCGGTGTTGGCTGGTCACCCTGGGATTTTCGGTACCAGAGATTTGGTGGCTAGGTCCTTTTGGTGGCCTTCTTTGTCGCGGGATGTGCGTTCGTTTGTGCAGTCCTGTGGGACCTGTGCTCGGGCTAAGCCTTGCTGATCCCGTGCCAGCGGTTTGCTTTTGCCTTTGCCTATTCCTGAGAGGCCCTGGACGCATATTTCCATGGATTTTATTTCTGATCTTCCTGTCTCTCAGAACATGTCTGTCATCTGGGTGGTTTGTGACCGGTTTTCTAAGATGGTCCATTTGGTGCCGTTGCCTAAGTTGCCTTCCTCCTCTGATTTGGTTCCATTATTTTTTCAGCATGTGGTTCGTTTGCATGGTATTCCGGAGAATATTGTGTTTGACAGAGGTTCCCAGTTCGTTTCTAGGTTTTGGCGGTCCTTTTGTGCTAGAATGGGCATTGATTTGTATTTTTCTTCAGCATTCCATCCTCAGACAAATGGCCAAACGGAGCGAACCAATCAGACCTTGGAAACCTATTTGAGATGCTTCGTGTCTGCTGATCAGGATGATTGGGTGACCTTTTTGCCGTTGGCCGAGTTTGCCCTTAATAATCGGGCTAGTTCGGCCACCTTGGTTTCGCCTTTTTTTTGTAACTTTGGTTTTCATCCTCGTTTTTCTTCAGGGCAGCTTGAGCCTTCTGACTGTCCTGGTGTGGATTCCGTGGTGGACAGGTTGCAGCAAATTTGGACTCATGTGGTGGACAATTTGACGTTGTCTCAGGAAAAGGCTCAGCGTTTTGCTAACCTTCGTCAGTGTGTTGGTTCCCGGCTTCGTGTTGGTGATTTGGTCTGGTTGTCTTCTCGTCATGTTCCTATGAAGGTTTCTTCCCCTAAGTTCAAGCCTCGCTTTATTGTGCCTTAAAAGATTTCTGAAATTATCAATCCAGTGTCTTTTCGTTTGGCCCTTCCAGCTTCCTTTTCCATTCATAATGTGTTCCATAGAACCTTGTTGCGGAGATATGTGGTACCTATGGTTCCCTCCGTTGATCCTCCTGCTCCGGTGTTGGTTGAGGGGGAATTGGAATATGTGGTGGAGAAGATTTTGGATTCTCGTTTTTCGAGGCGGAAGCTTCAGTATCTGGTCAAGTGGAAAGGTTATGGCCAGGAGGATAATTCTTGGGTTGTTGCCTCCGATGTTCATGCTGCCGATTTGGTTCGTGCTATCCATTTGGCTAGTCCTGATCGGCCTGGGAGCTCTGGTGAGGGTTCGGTGACCCCTCCTCAAGGGGGTGTACTGTTGTAAATTCCGTTCTGGAGCTCCCTCCTGTGGTTGCTAATGGTATTTTTGTGAGTTCTGCCCTTGGGCTCCCTCTCGTGGTTTCGAGTGGAACTGCTGCTCCTTTAGGTAGCTGTAGCAGCTGCCTTCACTAATCGCCTTGCCTGGGTTTGCTATTTAAACCTGCTCTGGGCTTTAGTCCATGCCTGCTGTCAATGTTCTTGGTTGGATTTGGTTCTCTCCTTGGAATTTTCATATGGCCAGTCCTTGTCTGCAAAAGATAAGTTTTTGCTAGTTTTTGTTTGTCCATTTGTTTGGACTCTATTGCTTTGCAATTACCGTATATACTCGAGTATAAGCCGAGATTTTCAGCCCAAATTTTTGGGCTGAAAGTGCCCCTCTCGGCTTATACTCGAGTCACGGTGGGTGGCAGGGTCGGCGGGTGAGAGGGGGTTGGGCGCTGAGGCATACTTACCTGCTTCCAGCGATCCTGGCGCTCCCCCTGCAGTCCCACGGTCTTCTGTGCTGCAGCTCTTCCCCTCTTCAGCAGTCACATGGGACCGCTCATTAGAGAAATGAATATGGACTCCACTCCCATAGGGGTGGAGCCGCCTATTCATTTCTCTAATCAGCGGTGCTGGTGACCGCTGATAGAGGAAGAGGCTGCAGCACCGAAGACCAGCTGTGAAGGGGAAGGAGCCGGACGTCGGGACCAGGTAAGTATGTCATATTTACCTGTCCCCGTTCCAGCCGCCGGGCGTCGCTCCATCTTCCCGGCGTCTCTGCGCTCTGACTGTTCAGGTCAGAGGGCGCGATGACGCATATAGTGTGCGCGGCGCCCTCTGCCTGATCATTCAGTGCGGAGAGTCGCCGGGACCGGACGCTGGGAGCTGCAAGCAAGAGAGGTGAGTATCTGTTTTTTTTTTTTTGTTTTTTTTTATTGCAGCAGCAGCAGCAATGGCACAGATATATGTGGAGCATCTATGGGGAAATATGAACGGAGCAGAGCACTGTATGGGGCACAGCTATGGGGCAGTATGAACGGTGCAGAGCACTATATGGGGCACAGATATGGGGAAATATGAACGGTGCAGAGCACTATGTGGCACAGCTATGGGGCAAAATGAACGGTGCAGAGCACTATATGGGGCACAGATATGGGGAAATATGAACGGTGCAGAGCACTATATGGCAGCTATGGGGAAATATGAACGGTGCAGAGCACTATATGGCACAGCTATGGGGAAATATGAACGGTGCAGAGCACTATATGGCACAGCTATGGGGAAATTTGAACGGTGCAGAGCACTATATGGCACAGCTATGGGGCAATATGAACGGTGCAGAGCACTATATGGCACAGCTATGGGGCAATATGAACGGTGCAGAGCACTATATGGCAGAGCTATAGGGCAATATGAATGGTGCAGAGCACTATATGGCAGAGCTATGGGACAATATGAACGGTGCAGAGCACTATATGGCACAGCTATGGGGCAATAATGAACAGTGCAGAGCACTATGTGGCACAGCTATAGGGCAGTATGAACGGTGCAGAGCACTATATGGGGCACAGCTATGGGGCAATATGAACGGTGCAGAGCACTATATGGCAGAGCTATGGGGCAGTATGAACGGTGCAGAGCACTATATGGCAGAGCTATGGGGAAATATGAATGGTGCAGAGCACTATATGTCAGCTATGGGGCAATATGAACGGTGCAGAGCACTATATGGGGCACAGATATGGGACAATATGAACAGTGCAGAGCACTATATGGCAGAGCTATGGGACAATATGAACGGTGCAGAGCACTATATGGCAGAGCTATGGGGAAATATGAACGGTGCAGAGCACTATATGGCAGACCTATGGGGCAATATGAATGGTGCAGAGCACTATATGGGGCACAGATATGGGACAATATGAACGGTGCAGAGCACTATATGGCAGAGCTATGGGGCAATATGAACGGTGCAGAGCACTATATGGGGCACAGATATGGGACAATATGAACGGTGCAGAGCACTATATGGCACAGCTATGGGACAATATGAACGGTGCAGAACACTATATGGCAGAGCTATGGGGCAATATGAACGGTGCAGAGCACTATATGGGGCACAGCTATGGGACAATATGAACGGTGCAGAGCACTATATGGCACAGCTATGGGGCAATATGAACGGTGCAGAGCACGATATGGGGCACAGCTATGGGACAATATGAACGGTGCAGAGCACTATATGGGGCACAGCTATGGGACAATATGAACGGTGCAGAGAACTATATGGCACAGCTATGGGACAATAATGAACGGTGCAGAGCACTATATGGGGCACAGCTATGGGACAATAATGAACGGTGCAGAGCACTATATGGCACAGCTATGGGGAAATATGAACGGTGCAGAGCACTATATGGCAGCTATGGGGAAATATGAACGGTGCAGAGCACTATATGGCAGCTATGGGGAAATATGAACGTGCAGAGCACTATATGGCAGACCTATGGGGCAATATGAATGGTGCAGAGCACTATATGGGGCACAGATATGGGACAATATGAACGGTGCAGAGCACTATATGGCACAGCTATGGGACAACATGAACGGTGCAGAGCACTATATGGCAGAGCTATGGGGCAATATGAACGGTGCAGAGCACTATATGGGGCACAGATATGGGACAATATGAACGGTGCAGAGCACTATATGGCACAGCTATGGGGAAATATGAATGGTGCAGAGCACTATATGGCACAGCTATGGGGAAATATGAACGGTGCAGAGCACTATATGGCACAGCTATGGGGAAATTTGAACGGTGCAGAGCACTATATGGCACAGCTATGGGGAAATAATGAACGGTGCAGAGCACTATATGGCACAGCTATGGGGAAATAATGATCTATTTTTATTTTTGAAATTCACCGGTAAATGCTGCATTTCCACCCTAGGCTTATACTCGAGTCAATAAGTTTTCCCAGTTTTTTGTGGCAAAATTAGGGGGGTCGGCTTATACTCGGGTCGGCATATACTCGAGTATATATGGTATGTCTCTTTTTGTCCAGCTTGTCACTATGTCTTATTCAGGCTAGCTGGAAGCTCTGGGAAAGCAGATTTGCCCCTCCACACCGTGAGTCGGTGTGGAGTTCATTTTTGAAAACTCTGCGTGGATTTTGTAGTTTTTATACTGACCGCACAGTATCCTTTTCTCTCTATCTAGTTTAGTATTGGCCTCCTTTGCTGAATTCTGATTTCATTTCTGAGTACGTCATTTCCCTCTCCATTCACAGTCAATATTTGTGGGGGGCTATCTTTCCTTCTGGGGGTTTTTACTGAGGCAAGATAGCTTTCTATTTCCTTCTTTAGGGGTAGTTATTTCTTAGGCTGTGAGAGGTGTCTAGGGAGAGTCAGGAACATCCCACGGCTATTTCTAGTGTTGTTGTTAGGATTAGGGACTGCGGTCAGTAGAGATACCACCTTCTCAGAGCTCGCTCCATGTTGCGTTTTAGCCACCAGGTCATATCAGTGTGGCCTCTTAACCACCAGGTCATAACAGCCAACTCCACCATCGAGAAGGAGTGCCTGGCCATAGTCTGGGCCCTGCAGCGCTTGCAGCCCTACTTGTACGGTCGCACCTTCACCGCGGTGACCGACCACAACCCTCTGCGCTGGCTAAACGCCATGTGTGGAACCAACGGCAGGTTGCTACGCTGGAGCCTTGCCCTTCAGCAGCTTGACTTCACCATTGAACACAAAACGGGCAGGGAACATGGAAATGCAGATGGACTGTCCCCCCAGGGTGAACCTACTGAGGTGCGCATGGAGGCATACCGTGGGGTTCTGCCTCCGTAGCGCACACCAAAAGGGGGAGGTGTCACGATATTGTATGAAATATCATATAAGTTTAGTTTCTCTTGTCAGCCCAGGATGTGGGATAAAAAAAAACCCTTCCCTTTCACTCAGGCAAGACCTTGCCTTGCCAATGTATGTGGGGGAGTTTTATTGAATAGAGGAATTTACGACCGGCATAGCTGCATTGGAAAGCTTTGCCAGCTAGAACTGGATTAGAAGATTCTAGAATCCATGAGGGTCCTTTGTTCTGTTATTGTAAGATATTAGGCAAACGGTTTAAGATAGGAGAATAATAAATACATATTTGGAATCTCCCTCGGTGGATCTGTCAACCGCTGTAAACATGAGCTTCTATCTCCATCAGGTTAAAAAGTTTGGATTTCTCTGTAATTATGCATCACAAATAGGACATATTTGATCTCATTAGAATGCCCACGTTAATACGAGATGAATGCTGTTTGTTATGATTATGACATGTTCTGTAGCGGAGATACAGCCATTAGAGTAACTTGTGTTAGAGTTACCAAGA
Source organism: Ranitomeya imitator (assembly GCF_032444005.1). NCBI lineage: Eukaryota > Metazoa > Chordata > Amphibia > Anura > Dendrobatidae > Ranitomeya > Ranitomeya imitator. Next base: position 377,238,672 of record NC_091283.1, read on the forward strand.
CTGAAGAATGAGGAGGGCGATCTTAACTCAGCCCTTTCTGTGATGTCACAGGCTGCAGGTTATAAGTTTCTGGCAGGCTTCCAGCAGTCAGTTTTTTACCTGAAGAGCCCTGACTGCAAGTCCTAATGCACTGGGACGTATGGGAACTCCACTAGCCTGGTTGCCTGCAATGCTCTGAACACATGTAAGTGTTGCTTTCTCATGTTATTCCCTGTTTTTTTATAATTACCTTGTACATATTTGCAATTGTCTCCTTTTGTAACATCCTTGTAATATTTTTCTATAAACACTGCCTAAACTTTACGGAGTATAATATTTAATACTAGTTCGTTCTTCCTGTTCTAAAACGTACCCCTGTCTCCTGAAGGGAATTACGCTACTGTTTTGGGTTAGCTTCGGACCCGTTTAATCGAAGCTGGTGGCAGCAATACCGTGTGCAGGCCTTTGGGTTTCAATGTAGCGACTGCGGCGTTGATAATTATTGTTCCTGCCTGAGCGGGAGTAGTTTATCACGTCGCTGCAGCGTGCCCAATAGCTAGTAGATAGCAGGCAGCCTTTCTGGCGACTAATCACCCTAGGTGCAGTACCTAATCTGACCTGACAGAAAGGGGGGCGCCAGAGAGCTGCAAGGTTTAAGTGGAACTGTAAGCGGGATACACATAAATCCCTGCAGTTCGTGGTATATTGAAGAGCAGTGGGATACCTAAAATAAGCCCCTGCAGTAAACTAAGAGGTCAATAGCCTTGTGTGTGTTTTTTTTGTTCATCGCATTGTAGCAGTGGAGGGATAGCTAAGATAAGCCCCCTGCACATGTGATAGCCGTCTGTTGGCCTAAAGTCACCCCGATCCGTGACGTAGGGGTGACGGTCACGGTGTGAATCCGTGACATATTGGTGGCAGCGGTCAGGAATCTCTGTGGGGTTCATGACAGATTTGGACTTACACAGAGACCCCTAGGCTTGAAGCCCAGTGTTACCTGCTGTTCTGTGGAGGAAGATGGGAGGAAGAATAGACAGATAACCGTGTCAGAACCAAGAGGCCAGAGAAAATACTAACTCAGGAGACATAGGAGTAGTCAGTAAACAGGCTGGGGTCACAACAGGAAACAAATACACAAGCCAGGAGCTGAGCACGAGGACTGAACTAGAGGGGAGATCAAGGCTGTATCTGGCAGATTCCGGCAATATGCTTCAAGCTGTAGTAAGGTGTGGTGGTTTTGAAGTCCAACTCTGATTGTCCAAGGTGTTGGCAATCTCAGACGGACATATTGCATATGCTTTGGCATTGTCCCAGATTGTCCTCCTATTGGATTGTAGTGTTGAACTGCATTGGAGTGGTGTATGGGTGCGTTATCCCTAGGGATCCGTTGATATGTATATTAGGGTATGTGGAGGAAATATTAACTGACAATACGACTAAAATTGTAATTGCAAGATTATCGTTTGCTGCAAGTAAACTGATTGCAAAATATTGGGTTAGAGAGGAGCCTCTGTCCAGACGCGAATTCATTGCTCAAACGAACCACATAACTGAGCTTGAGAAAAGCATTTACACCAGGAGGGACGAGCTAGATTTCTTCCATAAATTATGGCAGCCGTGGTTGGATAGGATTAATGTTATACCAGTATATAGTATTATAGAATACAACTTATGGTAAACTGGAACTCTGTTTGATATTGTCAACTATGGATGAATTATTGTTTGCTCCTGATATCATCTCCATCGGGGAGGTTAATTTACTGTAAAACATAAAATGAGTATGAATTGAACATGTGATCTGTTGTAAATCTTGTTATCGTTAATACAAATTTATCTGATAAAAAATGTTTGGTGCTTTCCAATTGGCTAAAGCAGGGAAGAGATTACTGCAGCTGAATACACACACACCTATTCTGCCGACTGGATGGTACTACAGATACCAGGCACCCTAATCTTAGTGGCTGGGAAGAGCCTGCACCGCTAAGAGCTTCTGATTCCAACCCCACCTCTGTTACTAGCATCGCCTGCAGAATTAGTAAGCCGCGTCTGGTGTCCGAAGCAGACATTGCAGGAGCAGATCGCAGAGGAGATGGGGCACACCATTTGCAGAATCTCTAATATGACAAAATTGCAGAAAACCAGATCTGATGAAATCCCTATAAAGTGACTCCATTTTGTAAATTATAACCCTCAATAAATTAATCTATAGAAATAGTGACTATTTTTACTGCACTGCAGTTTCCAGATGTTGGAAAGTGAAAATTGCAAATATCCCAAGTTATTACCCAACACATAGTGCCGAGATTGTGCTTCAGGAGATACACATGCCGTAAAATAAGTGGTTTCTTCTCACTATAGTAATGCCAAAAGCATGGATGCTTAGGCTGGGTTCCCATTGCGTTATGGGCCGCGTTTAACGGACAGCGTTGCACGGCGAAATTAACGCCGTGCAACGCGTCCGTTAACGCGCCAATTGAAGGCAATGGGAACGCGCTACACTAGCGCGTGCCATGTTCGGCACGCGCTAGCGATGCGCCGGTGATTCCAAGCAGCGTCCGCGGCGTGCCCGCGGTCCGTTCCCCGCTCTCGCAGATCGGGGATCTGCGAGAGCGGGGACGTTACCGCGACCCCGAACCGCGGCCCCATAGAAAACATTGCGTTAGTGCAATCCGTTTAGCGCTAGCGGATTGCGCTAACGCAATGTGACCCTAGCCTTAATGTGGTTTTGAGCACAGTCTAGTAAACTGTCATTGTCTTTGTGAATAATTCAATAATTTTGCATAACTTGCCATTTTTACAGACCGTTTAAGTAGAAATTTTCAAGAATATAGAATTCAAGGATATTTTATTCTAAAATAATAATTGGTTTTATTCTTGGCAGATGACCATAGCAGGAAATCAGCAGGACAGCTGACATCTTCAATGTTTAAATCAGATAATCTTGAGATCCCACAGGATACAATTGAAGTGAATGCCATTACTCCAAATATACCATCATCCCTTCACGGCAAAGATCTGTCATCTGATCATTTGGAACAAGTCCTGTCTTCTGATTCATTACCGACTACTAAGGAAAATCAAAGTCACAAAATAAGCATTAAAAATCCAACTGCTCCTAAAACAATGAAGACATTTTCATTTTCAGAATATGGAAATAGTTTTCCCCTAGAAAAGTCATTTCTCAAGCAACAAAAACTTCACAAAGCAGACAATAGATTTTCTTGTTCCAAGTGTGGGAGATGTTTTAACCAGAAATCAGATTTTGTCATTCACCAGAGAATTCACACAGGGGAGAAGCCTTTTTCCTGTTCAGAATGTGGGAAATGTTTTATTCGGAAAGCGCAGCTTGTTACGCACCAAAGAACTCACACAGGAGAGAAGCCTTTTTCCTGTTCAGAATGTGGGAAATGTTTTAACCACAAAGCGTATCTTGTTAGCCACCAGAAAACCCACACAGGGGAGAAGCCGTTTTCCTGTTCAGAATGTGGGAAATGTTTTAACCAGAAATCGAATCTTGTTATCCACCAGAAAACCCACACAGGGGAGAAGCCTTTTTCATGTTCAGAATGTGAGAAATGTTTTAACCAGAAAGTGAATCTTGTTAGCCACCAGAAAACCCACACTGGGGAGAAGCCTTTTTCCTGTTCAGAATGTGGGAAATGTTTTAACCAGAAATCAAGTCTTGTTAGCCACCAGAAAACCCACACAAGGGAGAAGCCTTTTTCCTGTTCAGAATGTGGGAAATGTTTTATTCGGAAAGCGCAGCTTGTTACCCACCAAAGAACTCACACAGGAGAGAAGCTTTTTTCCTGTCCCGAATGTGGGAAATGTTTTAACCAGAAATCGAGTTTTGTTAGCCACCAGAAAACCCACACAGGGGAGAAGCCTTTTTCCTGTTCAGAATGTGGGAAGTGTTTTATTCGGAATTCGCAGCTTGTTACCCACCAAAGAACTCACACAGGAGAGAAGCCTTTTTCCTGTTCAGAATGTGGGAAATATTTTCGAGCTAAATCATTTCTTGTCATACATCATAGATCTCACACAGGGGAGAAGCTGTTTTCCTGTTCAGAATGTGGGAAATGTTTTAACCAGAAAGCGAATCTTGTTAGCCACCAGAAAACCCACACAGGGGAGAAGCCTTTTTCATGTTCAGAATGTGGGAAATGTTTTAACCACAAAGCGAATCTTGTTAGCCACCAGAAAACCCACACAGGGGAGAAGCCTTTTTCCTGTTCAGAATGTGGGAAATGTTTTAGCCAGAAATCGAATCTTGTTAGCCACCAGAAAACCCACACAGGGGAGAAGCCGTTTTCCTGTTCAGAATGTGAGAAATGTTTTGTGAAGAAATCATCTCTTTCTATCCACCAAAGAATTCACACAGGGAAGAAGCTTTATTTAAGTTCTTAATTGTTTTTACATAGTCATATACAAGTGCTTCTAACTAAATTAGAATATTATCAAAAAGTTAATTTATTTCAGTTCTTCAATGCAAAAAATTAAACTCTTATATTAGTCATTACAGAGTGATCTATCTCAAGCGTTTATTTCTGTTGATGACTATATCCTATAGCCAATGAAAACCCAAAGTCATTATGTCAGTAAATTAGAGTAAAAACACCTGCAGTGGCTTCCTAAACGTTCAAAAAAGGTCCCTTAGTCTGTTTCAGTAGGCTCCACAATCATGAGGAAGACTGCTCACTGGACAGATGTCTAGAAGGCAGTCATTGACACACTCCAGAAGGAGGATAAGACACTGTAAAATATTAGTAATTCAATAATAAAAAAATATAGATTACTTAACATATGCAGGTTCTAACTAGCAAATAGATACTCTGTATATTGAGGGACTGAGTTATTCTGAGGATTTTGGCCGATACGTCTGTTCTCTGTCAGAACTATAGGGCTTGTAGCGTGGCTAAAGGTCATGTGATTAATGGACGGTATGTATCGCAGAGGTGGGTGGCCTTGTGATGGAAGCCTGGGTATGTTTTGCTCAAGCAGATCTACTGCTGAGGGATTTGTTTACATTGGGAAGGCTTCCAGGTGATTGGAGAGATGGGTGGGTTCAGTCACCTACAAACCCACCCTAAGAGGCGTGTTTGAATACCTAAGATGGTTTTGTGTTGAAGGACCTGTGGTGATGTCACACTCACCTGACTGGCCATGTGACAGGTATCTGGGTGTGGTTACACTTATGTAAAGAGGTGTGTGTAGCCCATGTGGTGAGTGTGTTTGGGAGTCTGCAAGAGTGGACAGACTTCCATGTGTCCTGGCTGGACACTGCAGAGTGGCCTGTGTGTTGGACGGTTCCAAGTGGGGACAGACGTCCTGAACAGCACACAGAGACCATATTTAGGCTGGAGAGCCTACGTGCTGGACATGGCACAGCCTGTATGCCTACAGGTCTGAGAGAGAGCGGAGCTCTAATATGGACATTGAGGATTCAACTGTCTGAAGTAAGACTGTTTACCTGTTGTTCCTGTTGCTATGTGGTTTATGGAGCAATAAACCTGTGAACTTTTAAAGAAATGTGCCTCCAGAGTGTCATCCGCCGCACCTGAGCGAGTACAATCCCTACAATTGGTGTTTCGAATGCGGGCAACGATCCAAGCAGCACATGTTGCAGCGCTGGCTGGTCTGAGCCAGAGGAGTGGACGATCTTGACAACCGTGAGTAAATACTGATCGGGATCAGTGAGAACTGCTGTTTTAGGATACCTCTGAGGAGAAGAGGGATCCGGGAACCTGTGTGGCAGGCACCAACAGGTAACGGACAGGTGTCCGTGTGTACTGACCGGGGTCAGAGTGGAAGAAAACAGAGACAGTGCGTCTGGGCATCTCTGAGGCTGAGGGGTGTCCAGAAACCCGTGAAGTTGCCAATGGGTGATGGTCTGAAAACCGTGTATTGTACTGACCGGGGTCAGTGAAAAACTGTTTTTGGGCTATGTTAAAGCCGGGTGTGTAACAGACCGTAGTCTGTGTGGTACTGACCAAGGTCAGTGAAAGACTGTGTTTTTTTTTTTCCTGTGAAGCACGTGTGCAGGTGCTTGCTGTGGACCGGCGAGTCCATTTATTTCTTTTTTTTTCTTCTGTGATCGACTTGCTGTGGCTCGGCGGGCCCACGAAGACTGAAGGCATCTGGCGGTAACTCGGCGGGGTTACGAAGTTTTGCTGTGGATCGACGGGCCCACGAAGTCCACGGTGCAGAGCCTTGTGAAGTGCAGTTGCAGCGAAAGAAAAAAAAAAAAAAGAGACCTTGCTGGTTTAGAGTGTGCAGACTCTTAAAGGGCCAGAGTCACATTGGTGTGCTATGCAAACTGGGGCCTGAGAGTACTGTGGGAAGTCCAAAGGGTGTACCCCAGAGTGGGGTGGTGTCCCTAAAAGTGGGGTGGAGTCCCAAAACGGAGCGGTAACCCCAAATAATTATGGTTGGCCAAAAAGGGGCTGGGTCTCAAAAGGGGGTAGTTGCCCAAAAGGGGGTGGAGTCGCTAAAAGGGGCGGTGGCCCTAAAGGAGAAAATGGTCCACAAGGGGGCGGTAACCCAAAAGGGGGTGGAGTCCAAAAAAGGGGTGGCGGTGAATGCACTGTTGGACTGTTGCCGGGTTCAGTGTTCGAACAGCACATGTTCAGAATATTGTACTGACTTTTTATCTGACAAGATGTCACAGAGCTGTTCTGTAGAAGTCAATGGAGTGTGTGTAACTGTACTTCTGGACTCGGGAGCCTGGTGACGCTGGTGAGCGCCACACTCCCTGTCTATCTGATTCCCAGAAGGAAGATGGAAGCCCACTGCATTCATGGGGTCGCTAGGGATTATCCGGTGTCCAGGGTAATCATTGAGACGCCCACGTTTATTGCCAGCCATGATGTACCTGTAGTCCCAGACTTGCCATTCCCTGTTGTAATAGCCCAGGACTTTGAAAGGTTTTGGGACTTGTGGGAGGAAAGGGGAGTGTCTGGTTGCTCAAAAAGGATCCAGAATGACCCTAAGGGAGCCCCACCACAACAGGCGGCTGTAGTGATTCCGGATTGTTTGATGTGTGAAAAGGAGATAGCGACACCTAAGGTCAATAGTCCAGAGTTCCGGGTGACTGGAAGAAAGTGTGGGTCTGACACGTGTTTAAATGGGGAATTGCTGTTCCAGGATGACAGAGTGAGAGGGGGTGATTCCTATTCAGACTGTGACTCGAGCATAAAGGGAAAGGAGTGCAGTAAGGAGGAGCCGAGTAAAAATCACAGATCTTCATCACGTCGCGGGGGCCGCAGAAAGGCGGGACAAGTTATAGACGGTATGTATCGCAGAGGTGGGTGGCCCTGTGATGGAAGCCTGGGTATGTTTTGATCAAGCAGATCTACTGCTGAGGGATTTGTTTACATTGGGAAGGCTTCCAGGTGATTGGAGAGATGGGTGGGTTCAGTCACCTACAAACCCACCCTAAGGCGTGTTTGAATACCTAAGATGGTTTTGTGTTGAAGGATCTGTGGTGATGTCACACTCACCTGACTGGCCATGTGACAGGTATCTGGGTGTGGTTACACTTATGTAAAGAGGTGTGTATAGCCAATGTGGTGAGTGCGTTTGGGAGTCTGCAAGAGTGGACAGACTTCCATGTGTCCTGGCTGGACACTGCAGAGTGGCCTGTGTGTTGGACGGTTCCAAGTGGGGACAGACGTCCTGAGCAGCACACAGAGACCATATTTAGGCTGGAGAGCCTACGTGCTGGACATGGCACAGCTTGTATGCCTACAGGTCTGAGAGAGAGCGGAGCTCTAATATGGACATTGAGGATTCAACTGTCTGAAGTAAGACTGTTTACCTGTTGTTCCTGTTGCTATGTGGTTTATGGAGCAATAAACCTGTGAACTTTTAAAGAAATGTGCCTCCAGAGTGTCATCCACCGCACCTGAGCGAGTACAATCCCTACAGGCTTTTGTCAATATGTGGCTATTTGGAGATAGTAAATGGTTCATAAAGGTCACAGGCTATATGCTTAAGCATTTCAAAATGAGGTAATATACAAATAACTAATATGCATATTCCGCAAGTTACTAGTGTTCTTCTAATATGGTAGAGGCTATGAACATAGCGGCAGATCATCTTATGTTGTTATGAGACAGGAAAAATAGAAACCAATGTAAGTCTATGGGTCAAAATAGTATATAAGCCGACCTAACTCTTGTTCAGGAGATCTCTCATACTTTAAGAAACTCCAACCCGGACCACATCAACTTCAAGACCATATGCAAGAACAACTGAATGCTTGTTTTCTCTTTTATAATCTAATACTTATTTTTGGATGCTATGAACTTTTCTTCATTTTTGTAATCATTTTTTGAATAAACATTACACAAGATTTGTTTTATCCACACAATTCAATATTGTGCTCCTTTCTATCCTCACTGTGCTCTTACTTTTAAAAAAAAAAAAAAAAGTAAGAAAGTGTTATTTTTTCTAATATTTTGGGGAGCCCAGCCAAATCTGATTTTTGTGCTATTTTGGGTGGATTCCTTTTGATTGCACACAGGTGGAGGAGAGCTCTGCTAAACACCTGTTGTTCAAGGTGCAGGAATTCCACTATTTCACGTCACAAGGATCAGACAGAGCCTACAGAGGAGTGAAGATTTGTGTCCCCAACCATAAAGAGCTACATGTGTCCCATCCAGACGGAGGTCTGAGGATTTCAGTAAAGACACAGAGGACCATCCATTGACGGTTGGATCAATCCAATAGAGGAAAAGACATTCCATAGGTGAGAAAATGGATTTTATTCATGATTATTCTAAGAAAAGTAATATAGAGTAGTTTGTTCATAGCCATACAGATTCACAATTATGGTCTAGTTTGTATAGCCAATGTGAAGCAGAGAATCTTAAAATTGATAAGAGGTTTTTCTCAGTAAAACAAGTTACAGAGAAAGCTTCAAAATGGAATGCACATGGTCCGAGTGTACAATAATTTAGTCTTTGAGAAAACTGAAACACAAACACATAAAGCATGTACTATCACACAAGACATTGGTCATACTGACACACAAGGTAACACACAAGAGTCTGACGGGGTTTACTTCGATTGTCCAAATTGTTTGATATTGTCAGAGCATAATGAACAATTGGAAGATCAAATTGATACTCGAGCAGAATTATTGTCCAAATTGCACCAAGATAAAAAAGCTTCTGTTGTTACACGATCAAACAAACAGGAAGACAATGCCGCTGCATCATTTGTACCAGACACACAAAATCCAGCTGTTTCAGTAGAAGATTTACAAGCAGATGAACTACAACAGAAAAAATTCCATGACAGAGCTGCACGCATTAATCTGAAAGTACATGATCAGTTAATGAAAATTGTAAAAGACATTCCAAACTTCAATGACAAGATGGATGCCTTTTATAGTGCGGACATTTTTTAATCAAACACAGATAAGTTCAATCTTAATGATGAACAAAAATATAAGATATTCAAAGTATGGTTACCCTCACATATGGGAACAAGGTTACAGACCACACCCAGATTAAATGATGATAAATTGACGCATAGCACAAAAGAAGACAGACTTAGACTATTATTATTATTATTTATTGTTATAGCGCCATTTATTCCATGGTGCTTTACATGTGAGGGGGGTAGTTGGAGCGCCCCCAGACACAGGGCCACGCGTTTCGGTACCGGGCCTCTCTGCTTCGGTTCTGAGGCGGTCACGGTGGCTAGACCCGGTCCGCGACCCTGCTAAGGGGCGTCCAGTAAAGGTAATAATGCAGTCTGTCAGAGGTTCGTGACGCCACCTGTGGTGTTCGGTCAGGGTGACCGACGCTGCTGTGGGGTCCGCTGGGGTGATGGAATGGCAGCTGGATGGTATACCTTCCCACAGGTGAAGTATGTCCCCAGGGCTTCCCAGTAAGGTGGATAGTGATGGTGTGAGGCGCAGTAAATAACGAGGACACAGGGTTGCAGTCTCTTTACCTCTTTACTGAAGGCTTCAGATCCTCAGTCCAGAGCACGTTCAACCGGGCTATCAGAGACCGGCCGGTCCGATGGGCACATCCAGAGTTTTCTTCGCAGATGGAAATCGTTGCCTACCAATAGCGCCTGTGTGTTTTAGTCCTACCCTGCTGAGCATTCGGAATAGTCCTCACAACTGCTGTTCTCGTTCGTTCGTTCTCTACAGCTTTCTCTCTTTCTCGTTCTTTGGTTCCAGATGTTACTAGTTTCTAACGTCCCCCAGATATGTTATGGCTAGGACGCCACCCATTTGATGGGAAGGCTCGGAGCTCTTCCGAGACCCTAGAGACGCCCCTCTCCACGCGTTGCCCCCTATGTCTTCGTAGGTGTAGTTAGTAGACAAAATAATAATTAACTGTCCAGCGGAATTTAAAGTAAGGCCTGAAGTCAGTTACTCCTACGGTGATCCGGCCACCGACTACGCGCCTCAGTAAGATGTTGCCTCTCTCTCGGCACGACTCTTACTGGTTCTCCTTTGTGCTGATCTCGTTTACACTGTTCCACAATATCCTTCCCTTTGTGTCACTCTCCTGGACACCGCCGCAAGTGTGCAGGCGCAGTTCCGTTACGTTCTGTTCTGTTCGCTAGGCACCTGCCAGGTTCCCACGCCTGACAGGGACCCCCCTGTGCCTTCTCCCTGCAACACCCCCTGCCACGGGATGTTGCCTGGTTCCAACCCAGTCAGCTTCTGACTAACTTCCTCCCCAGCCCCTAGTTTTACCAGTGTGAGGAGTGGCCCAATAAATAAAGCCTTTTTATTCGGACTCCCATGACAGCACACGAGAGAGGGGATCCGCCCTTAAGGAACAGGAAACCTACAGATACAAAAGGGCGGCACCTCTCCCCATGCATCAGTTGGTTTCCTGTTCCTGAAGGGACTGGATGCCTATAGAATCTACAGGAGTCCAGGCCGGCCGGACCGATTCTGGTGGCGAGGGGGTCTCCCACTTCGGCCGGTGCGGGTACCTGAAGTAGTCACGGTGGCCCTGGCAGGGCGGCACGGCGGTGACTAGACAGCGTGGAGCGGTCGCCAGGGGGTGTCCTGTCTCCGGGGCCAGCATATGGTAAGTCGCTCTTCCCGTGTGCTGTGGGTCTCTCTGTGCAGGGGGGGCGCGGCAGCGTCTAGGGGGCGCCGATCGGAACGTAGCTGGCCGGCCTCGGCGTTCCACGATGGCTGCAGCGCTGACAGGAGCGCTGTAAGCTGTGGTGACGTCGGGGGGCGGAGCCGGCGACGACTTCCGGGTCGGTGAGCTCCTGCGCATGCGCAGGGGCTCCAAGATGGCGGCGCCCACCGGAGATCATGCCGCAATCCCTCCTGAGCGACGATTGATCCCCCACAGCTGCGGGAAGGCGGGAAAATTAAACGAGCAAGCTGGGCAAGGTGCGCTGACCGAAGGAGGGGCTTTATAAGGCGGCTCCAGCGGCATGTTCCCGGGTTCTGGCTCCAATTTACTAAAAATGGATTCAGATCAGGATCAGCAGGTGGTGCTGCTGGAACAAGCATCCCAGAAACCCAAGGAGAAGGAACATGAAAAGAGGAGCGATGGTTCGGGCCGCAGAAGCTCCTCCAGACAGGGGTCTGGAGGATCAGCCAAAAAGGATCCCCCTCGTGCTTCGGTATTTCTGGGTGTGAACAGCCACTGGTAAGTGATCTTCGAGAAAGTTCACTTAGTGACTAGTCTCCCCTCATATGTCTTATGCAGGGAAGGAAAAACGTCAGTAAGGCGAAGCATAGGGAATGTGCCATCTGCGGGGTTCCCTTGCCTGACTCACACCCTAAAAAACTATGTGACCCCTGTATCCAGCAGACGGTGAGGTTCTGGAAGGAGGGGAGGGGGTATAGCATGTAGATTTACACTCTAGTCTACCTTACTTATCCCCGTAGGTAGCCGAAGAATCCTCCTCTATTACGGCCAGTCTCAAAGAGATGATTAGAATGGAGGTTAAGGAGTCCTTTAAAAACCTTTCACAGTCAGGAGGTTCTAGGCAGAGAACTGAGTGGGCATCTGATTCATCTGTGGAAAAGGACAAGTCTGAAGAATCGGACGATTCAGCAGCATCATCCTCCTCTTCGGAAGAAGACGCTGCTCGGTTTTGCCTACCCATAGAAAGAATAGACAAATTGGTAAAGGCGGTCAGAGGCACAATGGGTATATCGGAACCCAAGCCTCAACTATCCAAAGAACAAATGATGTTCAGTGGATTGGAGCAGAAAAAGCGCAGAGTGTTTCCTTTAAATGAGAAAATACAGGATCTTATTAATAGGGAGTGGAGAAAACCGGAGAGAAAAGGCTCCTTACCACCTGCGCAAAAACGTCGGTACCCTTTTGATGACCCAGCAGTAGGTAACTGGGAGAAAGCACCAAAGCTGGATGCAGCAATTGCCAAGGTTGCGAAACGATCTTCTCTCCCATTTGAGGATATGGGAACGCTTAAAGACCCCCTGGATAGGAAAGTAGATACCTTCCTAAAGGGGACCTGGGAAATGGCAGCTGGCTCCTTAAGACCTGCGGTAGCTTCAACCTGCACGGCAAGGTCAATGATGGTCTGGCTAGACCAGTTAGAGACCCAATTAAAACAAGGGGCCTCTAGAGAGTCCATACTCGCAGCATTACCTGTAATCCAGGAGGGGGCGGCTTTTTTATCGGACGCCTCAATTGACTCCGTAAAATTGGCAGCTAGAGCAGCAGGACTTTCTAATGCTGCAAGGAGAGCCCTATGGCTGAAATGCTGGCCGGGGGATATGCAGGCAAAAACAAAGCTCTGCGCTATCCCTTGTAAAGGCGAGTATTTGTTTGGGCCTACCCTGGATGAACTCCTGGAGAAAGCAGGAGATAAGAAAAAGTTTCCCAACCTGTTCAATCCATACCGTCGTCCCTTCAACAAAAGAAGGTTCAACCGGGGAGGAAAGCGCACCTTTTCACCAGGGAGAGATCGTCCCAGATGGGAGGATAGGCGAAAACGAGGTACAGGTCTCATGTTTCGCCGTAACCAAACGGAAAACAAAAAACAAGACCAATGACTGGCAATTCCAGTGGGAGGGAGACTATTGCAATTCTCGGCAAAGTGGTCGAAAATTACAAACAGCGTTTGGATAAAAGACACTGTTTCCCATGGTCTCAAGCTGGAATTTGTTCATATTCCACAGGACAAATTTAGTTTAACACCCTGGCGCTCATCTCCCACTGAACAATTCGCCCTAGAAGAAGAAGTGAGGACTCTTTGCTCCAAAAATGTTTTGGTAGAAGTGCCGTATTCTCAGGCAGGGAAAGGGTTTTACTCTCCCCTGTTCCTAATCCAGAAGCCTGATAAATCTTACAGGACCATTATAAATCTTAAGGGTCTCAATAAGTTTTTGGTGAAACATACTTTCAAAATGGAGTCCATTAATTCGGCAATAAAGATGCTTTTCAACAACTGTTTCATGGTAGTAGTGGATTTGAAAGATGCCTACTATCATGTACCCATTCATGCTGATTTCCAACGATACCTGAGGGTAGCGATACTAATGGGGGGTAGGATTCAACATTTTCAATTCAGAGCGCTCCCCTTTGGGATCACCTCGGCACCTAGGGTGTTTACTAAAATAATTGCGGAAGTCATGGCGCATTTAAGAGAGTCAAATATCCTTATAGTCCCCTACTTAGACGATTTCCTCATTGTAGGTAACTCGGTAGATTATTGTCTGTCACAATGGGAGATTGCTAGAACCAAACTAGAACAGTTGGGTTGGATCATAAACTTTGAAAAATCGAAATTACAGCCCCTAAATGTTCAAAAATTCCTAGGGTTAATGTTGAATTCAGGGACACAGCAGTGTCTCCTCCCTATGGAGAAAATAGACCAAATTCAGAGTTTTGTATTAAGAGCAATCAATACACCTTCCATGACACTTAGGCAAGCAATGTCTCTACTTGGGTCACTCACATCTTGCATTCCAGCAGTTAAGTGGGCTCAGTTCCACACCAGGTCCCTACAAAAAGAAGTCCTGTTCCATGACAGAGCCTTAGGAGGCGCATTGAATGGAAAATTGACGTTGGGGCCGATAACATTGAATTCCCTTAGGTGGTGGCTAGATAAACGGAATCTATCAGCAGGGGTTCCCTGGATGGTAGATGTCACCCACGTGATAACCACAGATGCCAGCTCTTCAGGGTGGGGAGCCTATATGGGGGACATGGTGGTCCAGGGACAGTGGGAACCCTTCACAACATTCTCATCAAACCAAAGGGAGTTGTTGGCGGTTGAATTGGCTGTTAAAAAATTCCTCATATATCTGCAGGGCCAGCACGTCAGAATTCTGTCGGACAACAGAGTGGCGGTCGCTTACATAAACCGGCAAGGGGGAACTTGTTCCGAAACTTTAATGCAGATCACGGGTCGGTTGTTCCAGGTGGCAGAGCTCAATTTTCTATCTTTGACAGCTCTTCACATCAAAGGAAAAGAAAATGTGGCAGCAGATTTCCTCAGCCGAAATGTGTTAAAACAGGGAGAATGGTCTCTCAACGAGGACATTTTCAAACTTATCGTCCGCAGATGGGGTCAACCAGTGGTGGATCTATTCGCCACCAGAAACAACAGAAAAGTAAAACTCTTTTGCTCCCTAAATCCCAGGGAGAATCCCCTGGCGGTGGACGCGTTTCTGATAAAATGGGATTTTCCACTGGCCTATGCTTTCCCACCACTGAACCTGATACCTCTGGTGGTGAGGAAAATCAGGGAGGATCGAGCGAAAGTCATCCTTATCGCCCCCTTTTGGCCCAGAAGAACCTGGTTTGCCTGGCTCAAGACAATGTCCGTAGCGGTCCCCTGGGTACTGCCAGAGATCCCGAACTTGCTTTCTCAGGGACCGATCTCCCATCCACAAGTGGCGGCGCTCCATTTAACGGCATGGAGTTTGAACGGTCACTATTAGTGGGGAAAGGCTTCTCTCCAAACTTAGTAGAGACACTCCTAAAGAGTAGAAAGCAAATAACTACGAGAATCTACTCTAGGACTTGGAGAAAGTTCTTGACTTGTTCAAAATTTAATATCCAAGACGGGGTGCCAATACAACAAATCTTAGAGTTCCTACAAAAGGGGTTCGAGTTAAAACTCTCTCCTAGTACCCTTAGAGTACAGGTCTCAGCTTTGGGTGCCCTGTTTTCCTGTAATATAGCTAATAACTACTGGATAGCGAGGTTTATGAAGGCAGTTAGTAGATCTACACCACTGCATAAAGACAGAACCGTTCCATGGGATTTAAATTTAGTTCTGTCCTCTCTCACTAAACCCCCCTTTGAACCTCTGCAGGAGGCCTCGATCAAAATGTTGACACTCATAACAGCCTTCCTGATTGCCATAACCTCAGCTCGCAGGATAGGGGATATACAGGCGCTTTCCAGAGCTCCTCCATACACTGAAATCTTGTCAGACAGAGTAGTCCTTAGACCAGACCCAGCATATCTACCAAAGGTGGCGACACGTTTCCATAGATCACAGGAGATAGTTCTGCCGTCCTTTATTCCTAATCCCTCTAATCCTAAAGAGCAGGAGCTTCATACGTTAGACGTCTGGAGATCTCTTCTTCAGTATATTTCAGCTACTGATAATTGGAAGAAAGATGGGGCACTGCTTCTTTCCTTCCAAGGTCCAAGGAAAGGGTTTAGAGTATCAAAATATTTACTGGCTAAATGGATTAGGGAAACTATTTCTCTAGCTTATACAGCAGGTGGGGGGCCAGCTCCGCAGAATCTAAAGGCACATTCCACCCGGGGCATGGCGTCATCCTGGGCGGAAAGATCTGGAGTGTCAGTGGAGCAGATATGTAAGGCGGCCACATGGTCATCCCCTTCCACTTTCTTTAAACACTATCGGTTGGATTTGGGGTCCTCCTCTGATCTTTCCTTTGGGTTAAGGGTGCTACAATCTATAGTCCCTCCCTAAGGTAGCTTACATCTCTGTAAATCTCTCGTGTGCTGTCATGGGAGTCTGAATAAAGCATTAAGCTACTTACTGGTAGCGGCATTTTTCGGAGGCCCATGACAGCACCCTTAGTTCCCTCCCTAATCACGTGGGGGTAGCACTTCCTGATATGTATATAGCGTAATATGTAAATCTCACGTATGGTGTCTTATTACAATAATGGGTTATTTTGTTTCAAAATGTATATAATGTATATAATGTATATTTGTGTACCACTAACCGCGGCAGTCCTCTCAGGCTCTGAAATACAACTGATGCATGGGGAGAGGTGCCGCCCTTTTGTATCTGTAGGTTTCCTGTTCCTTAAGGGCGGATCCCCTCTCTCGTGTGCTGTCATGGGCCTCCGAAAAATGCCGCTACCAGTAAGTAGCTTAATGCTTTCTCCCCCTAGTGGCCGGAGTGTGAAGTGTAATGTGTTCTGGCGATACCTGGTCAGGAGAACTCCTTAGTGCCATCAGACGTACCACCTCTCTCCTTAGCGGCAGAGTGCCATACTGCAACGACCAGGTCTCTGGGGCGCTGCACTTACATAATAAAAACAAGTACAATAATCTTAAACAATACAAGTCATAACTGGTACAGGAGGAGTGAGGACCCTGCCCGCGAAGGCTCACAATCTACAAGGGATGGGTGAGAATACAGTAGGTGAGGATAGAGCTGGTCATGCAGTGGTTTGGTCGATCGGTGGTTACTGCAGGTTGTAGGCTTGTCGGAAGAGGTGGGTCTTCAGGTTCTTTTTGAAGAACAATCAATATTGTTTACAACCGGTGAAGCCACTCCTACAATTGATGTTCTGGAAAATGTACGAACTAATATTAATGATGACCCATTTGCATTTTTTGTAAAATTTGAACAGGCCTTTAGGATGGTGATGGATCTTAGGCCTCATGCGAAGCCAACGTCCATGATCAGATTTTTTTGTAAAAAAGTTCAAATATTTAGATCCTGCCTCAGAGCAGTTGGCTAGTGCTCAGCCATCATTACAAGAAGCAACAGTTTTTATTGACTAAAATATCTGTAGTTCATGAGAAAGAAGTCAGCTGAAACCTAGACCCACAGGAACATCCAAGAACAGAGATTACATTGATCATAGAGGTAAAAATACTACACAAAGGAACAATATCCATTGTTATTTTTGTGGTATACCTGGACACTTAAAATGGCAGTGCTGAAAATTCTTGAGAGCAGACTCAGAGGCAGGTACACAAGGAACAGGTAAGCTTGGAAGGGAAAATGGACTCATGCCAAAATCATCCACCAACCCTTCCGCACCTCCATTACATTCTTCTGCTCTCACTCACAATTTACAACAGACAAACGCAATCACCGTATGCACCATTAATCAGACAGATCAGAGAGATGACTGTGAAGGAGACAGTCCAGGGACAGAATTTCAAGTGCTTTTAATAAGGACATTGGTCTTCTCCCATCTCATCCATCTTCTGACAATCACAGACTACTCCTACACCCCATTCATTGGAATTTGTGACTCGTTGCATTGGATGACTGTGAAAGACCATTTATCAATGGAAATTTAGCAGGACAGAATGTTGTATTTCTTATTGATACAGGAGCTCAATTACGTGTTACAAATCTTGATTTGAAGCTACAACCAGATTCACCAGTTTGTACTATTGTTGGTTTTAGTGGAAAGGTGGAACTACAGCAACCTTGGTTACCAATGTGACGTTGGAAATACCTAGTTCTTTCAAAACAGGAATTGACATTTGCTATGGTCGTGATTCTGAAAATATACTTGGCACAGATTTTGTGCAGAAATTCAGTTGGGTAGTCGATCTAGGAAATCAAGTGATCTGGAAAGATTCTAATGGTTGTAAACCTGAAGTCATTGACCCTAGTGATTATAGCCATGTTGGAAGTATTTGCTTAAATTATGTTGTGTCAACAGATCGTTTGTGGCCTGAAACTGGTGGTGATGAGTTATTGACAGAAACTGTACAGCTTTTTCCTTTTCTTTGGGCTCTGTTCAGGAATGAGGTTGTTACAATGAAGGATGTTGTTGTAAATGTGGATGGGCGAGATCTTCCACCACAACGTCAGTATAAATTGCCTCCAGAATCAATTGATTCTATCAAATAAATAAGGCAGCACACTGTAGTGCTAAAACATGCAAACATGAAAATTGAACTGCATTACTGCACTAGAAATATGAAAAAATGAGAGCGTTTAGCGCGTAAATTGGCCGATTCATGGGTAGCTGGTAGCCACATTAGGGCATCTCTCATATACCAGGTCCTAAACTTTCCTTTCCTTGCTGAGAATAAACGTCTTCATCTGAATGGGTACCTGTGAAACCTCTTAGACTAAATTTCTCTCTCTCTGTGGAGGAGTCATGGGCCTGCTGCGATTAAAACACCTGTGGCTAAGATGCGGAGTGCTCAGTCAGAAGGATAATGAATACAGATTTCAAAAAAGTTTAGGACCTGGTATACGAGAGATGCCCTAATGTGGCTACCAGGTACACATGAATTGGCCAATTTATGCGCTAAACGCTCTCATTTTTTCATATTTCTAGTGCAGTAATGCAGTTCAATTTTCATGTTTGCATGTTTTAGCGCTACAGTGTGCTGCCTTATTTAATTGACTGTATATGAGTTGGTGACTCTAGGTTCAGCACCTGTTCACACTTAGTCTATGTTTGGATGTGACGGTCAGTTTTTTTAAATCTATTCATTAGCCTTCTGACTGAGCACTGACCTCTTGAAAAGAGTTGTCAGTACAAGTTTGCATTTACTTTCTTGGATGAACAATATCTGTTTTGTAGGTTACTTCAAGGAGCACATTTGTCACCTAGTGTTTTCCATCAGGCGTTGCAAAAGGTATTATCTAGATTTTCTAGACCAGAAAAGGTCTAATTGATGCAAACCAAGGTCAGGTTTTTGGGAGTGTTGTTGAGTCCAGGAAAAAGACAGCTACTGCAGGAAAGAATAGAGGCAATTGCTTCTCTACCAATTCCAACATCATAGAAGGCATTGTGACATTTCTTGGGTCTTAGGGTAAGAACTATTCAAGGGACTTCATTGACAATTGTGCAGACAAGGCCAGACCCTTGTATGATCTTTTAAAAGGTGAAAATAGTGATTATTTTGGTCCTTGGGGTGATGAACAACAAACTTCATTTAAACAATTGAAAATGAATTTACAAAAGTCACCTGCTTTGTCCACAGTAGATCCTTCGGCTCCATTTGCTTTGCAAGTGCACACATCAGAGACATCTGTGTCTGCTGTGCTGCTACAGTTGTAGGGAGAAGAGTGGAGAATTTTGGGCTATTTTTCTAAGCTTCTCTCACCTGTTGAAAGAGGGTTTGAGACCTGTGCAAGACACATTGTTGGGTTCAACAAAATCACTTTTCAAACTCCTCATTCTACACTAAAACTTCTTTGAGAATAATATCCCAGGTGTGTCACAGAGATTTGCTCATTGGTTATTGTCATTGTCTCCAAAACAAATTGAGGTAGATTATAAGGCCAAATATGTTCTTCCTCAGTTGATGCAATATGAAGGACAAACTCATGATTGTTTAGTCTTTTCATGATCCTAGTCCATTGCTTTTCAGACGGAACCCAGAGGCAACAGATGAACCAATTTTTGTAGATGGTTCCAGATTTTATTCAGATGGGCACTACTATTCATGATATGCCATTATTTATCCCAAAAGATCACAGGTTGTAAAACACAAATTACTGTGTAATTTTTCAGCTCAAAGGGCAGAGCTAGAAGTGATAAAAATGGTACTACAGCTGAACGAAGCTGATGATCAGTGTCCCATTGTAATCTACAGTGATAGCGCCTATGTTGTTAGATCACTGACAGATTATTTGCAGGTTGGGAAAAAAGAGGCTATGTAGATTCTTCTAATAAGACCCTTGTACATAGTGACACACTGAAAACAATTTTTGTGATGGCATCAAAAACCCTAATGGTTTTGCTATTGTCAAAGTCCCTGCCCATAAAAAATTTGATGCAAAGAGGCAGCCCTGACAGGAGAAGAAGTGTTTCACCCTGAAACTTTAGAGATTTTAGCAGTTTAAAGAACAGACACGCATATCCCTTCTTTTGTGGAAGAACAAGAAAAAGACACATCTCTTGTTGCTTCCCGGGTTGATCCAAAATCTCCCTTTGTTTGGGAAAATGGGGTTTTGTGCCATGACTTAAACAGGGAGTTGCGTCCTGTTGTACCAAAAGTTCTACAGGTTGAGTTCACAAAATATAATCATGGGTCAACAGAAATTATTAGGCATTCTCAGAGAGATATTTTACTGGGAAAAGATGGAAGAGACTGTATAAAGTATTGTGCAATTATGTCTCATTTGTGCCCAAATTAATCCAAGACCAAAAGGACAGAAACAGCCACTACTCCGAACCGCACCTGCAGATGGTCCATGGTCCATATTACAAATCGACTACATTAGACCGTTACCATCACGTAAAAATGGTCTCAGGTATGCATTGGTGGTAGTAAATGTTTTTTTTCTAAATGGGTTGAAATTTTACCTGTCAGGAAAGATGATTCTTTGTCTACAGCTAGAGCATTAGTTAATCATGTCTTTTGTACTTGGGGATCCCAAGAATGATCTCCTCTGATCGAGGAAGTCACTTTACAGGAAAAATCATGCAAGCAGTTTGTACTATTCTAGGGGTACAACAACAATTGTATGTACTTTACCTTCCACAGTCTGCTGGTATTGTGGAAAGGATGAATAGAACAATAAAATCCAGAATTGCCAAGATGTTATTGGACAAAGGCAATACTTGGGTTGTTGCAGTACCTTTTGTACTGTTGAGTGTGAGAGGAACAACTTCTTCCACAACTCAATTTACTCCTTTTGAACTAATGACAGGAAGAAAAATTGCCATTTTCCACATGAACCATTTTTGTTCACACCTCAAAAAGATGCTGTTGCAAGATCCAAATGGTTGCAATTGTTGCCGGAAAACTCTTCTTCCACATGTTGCATCAAGAATGCAGAGAATGGAGCCACCATATGAATCCAAATTCAAGAAAGGTGCTCAGGTGATGATCAAAGAGTCCAGAGTGGACCTTGGGAAAGTAATTGGGAAGGTCCCTTTGAGATCATAGAAACCTTGGGACAAGGTATGATTCTTGTACAACAAGCATCTAATGTGGTTAAAAATACCCGCAGACAACAAAGAGTGTGGGTACATGTTGATCAATGCAAATTGTGTATTGCAAAATAATGATACTGCATTTCTTTTTAGGAAGAAATGGATTCCAATAAGAGCTGGAATACGAAACACCATGGCCTTGATGGAAGGGAATCAACACCAATCCTTCAGGAGAAGACGACATTTCCCAGGAAAAGCTACTATCTGATGGGAATTAAATTTCTGCTACTTTGTACTATTTCAACTGTGATCTATGCAGAAGATATTTTACATCATGGAACGAATACTAGTAAAATGAATTAACCTTTCAAAAGAACTCTACATTCACAGAAACCAAGAGGATCAAGTCTACAAAACCTAAAAGATAGAGAAATACTGGACGATTCAGTAAATATTACTGGAAACATTTGCATGGGCTTTGGTGTAAAATGCTGTATTGAGCTGCACTTCATACATGACACTGACATAATATTACATGCTACCACAGGACCTAAGGCTGGGTTTATACAGTTACAAGGAGATTATGTACACAATAATAAGACAGGCACATGGGAATGTAATCCTTCAGATGTGTTATACTGGAATATAGAGATAAAGGGTGAAGAAAAAGCTGTGTGGTCGGGTGATATTACAAAGGATATGATCACAAAACGGAAAGATGGAAGATCCAAAATAGATATTTGGTTAGCGACACAACTTTTTTGGAACATTTTGGATCCTTCATTACTTTCTGTTACAGAAGGAGATGAAGATTGGGTAAAAGCATGGAACTTACAGAGAACCAGTACAAGTACAGGTATCTGTAGTTTTTACAGTAACAAATACTATAGCTCCAGAAGTAAGGGTTACCCCAAAAGCAGTACATAGTCAAAAAAAATATGTCTCCTTTATTATTAAAATGCAACACAAGGTTAGAATTCCCTTCAGAATCTCTGACATGGACCAAAGATAGATTATTTTGGGAAGTTTTTCAAATGGTCCAATAAATGTTATACACAGAGGTGAATCCGGTAATGTGAGATGGTTGAATAAGAATTTTATTTTTTCTGTAGATAATCCATCTCCTTAGGATTCTGGACTTTACATTGTTTGTAGTTATTTTTTACTTAAAACGCAACATTGGTAAAGATGTGAATGTGAAATGGATGGTCAGCAGTAGACAAGGTTTCAACCATCTACTCCTTTCCAAATCAATCAGTTCTAATCTAAATCTTTATTACGAGATGGAGTGTTTATCACTATGATATGGACTTTTATCATGTCTAACTGGAAAATATCTTCTAGATATCCCCAGTGTCAATCACATCACATTAACATAGAAATGGGAATAGAACAATGGTTGACGGGAAGAGAAGAAACCCTGGTTCCTATAACTGTTCTGGGAATTCCTGTTAGTCAAACACAATTGCTATATTATCAATTACAGGACACATATTTTGCATTTGATGGCACAAACACTAAACAATCAGACATTTAGTCATGCTTACATGTTGTTTCTAAGGTAATGTGTCTACCTGGGCAGGTTAAAGTCATTAATTATTCATGTTTCCATAATTATACCTCATTACATGCCAGAGTTGAGAATGTTCACACGATCCATGACCTGGTGACACCAGTAAGCGCTGACAAGATTTGTTTCCAAGTTATGTCAGAAAAATAAGTTGTTTCTGCATTCTTTTCATCTTGTGTGCATGCTGAAAATCGGTTTATATTGTATTGGGGAAAATGTGAAAACTCTCAAAAAAAGGAAGGAAGTATAAATATTACATCAACAGGCACAAGAAATCTGAAAATCCTCCTGATACAGTTCAGTTTGTCACAAATAAATAATTTTCCTTGTTATATGTGGACAAATGAGATAAAGAAAGACAAGGGTTTGTTAAAGGGAACCTGTCACCCCCAAAATCGAAGGTGAGCTAAGGCCACCGGCATCAGGGTCTTATCTACAGCATTCTGTAATGCTGTAGATAAGCCCCCAATTTAACCTGAAAGATAAGAAAAAGAGGTTATATTATACTCTCCCAGGGGCGGTCCCGCTGTGGTCCGGTCTGATGGGCGTCACGGTCCGGTCCGGGGCCTGCCATCTTCTTACGAATGAAAAATACAGATTACTTAACATATGCAGTTAAATCTAACTCTGGTTATTGGGTGACTGAGTTAGGCTAGGTTCACATTTGCGTCTTTGGGCGCAGCGTCGTCGACACAATGCATGACGCACTGAAAACGCAGCATATTTTGACGCACGCGTTGAATGCATGCGTCGAAAAACGCTGCGTTTTTTTAATTTGCCTTGCGTTTTTTGTAAAAAAAACGCTGCGTTTTATGACACATGCGTCGTCATACAATGATGTCATTCTTTACCCAATTGCAGGAAAAAAGCCCCAATTTACTGTCTAGACACTAGATAAAGACCACCAATGGATAGAAGAGGGTGGGTGTAATGGAATTTGTGTATATATACCCTGGCAGAGATGAATTCCTCCCATTTTGCTTGTGGTTACAGCATCAAGATGCAGCATCCCATGAAGAGTATGTACATGAATATGGAGTTGGATTTTGCCTTGGCTAATGCTTATGCTATTGCCTTTCATGAACAAAGGAAAAGAGAAAAGCGGAGAAGGAGTCATCGGCGCTTTTGGCTACACCCAATACTTGAAGTCCGGGAGAGCCGTGGAGCCTACCATTGCTTATTTGGTGAGCTGAATGACAATCTGGAAAAATATTTTGAATATACCAGGATGTCACAAGACCGCTTCCGCTATCTGCTGCATCTGGTGGAAGGAGCCATTACCAGGCAGGACACACAGCTACGGATATCAATTTCTGCAGAGGAACGGCTGCTGGTGACTCTACGGTACGTTATCTTGCAATGTGAACGCCTGTGATATGTTCAGCAATGTAATTTTTTTTTTAATTTTTTTTTTTTTTTCAATGCACTTAATTAAATTTTTTAATTTATCTTTTTGTCAGTTTCCTGGCTACCGGAGAGACTTTAAGATCCCTGCATTTCCAATTTAGGATTGGAGTCTCCACGCTTTCCGGAATTGTTGCCGACACATGCCGTGCTTTGTGAGACAATCTCCGTGATGAATTTTTACCCCTCCCTACTACTGAATTATGGGAGGCCAACACCAAAAATTTTTTAACAAGTTTGTTCTTTCCCGAACTGCATTGGAGCTGTGGATGGGAAGCACATTAGGATTACAAAGCCTGCAAAAACTGGATCTCCGTTCTTTAATTACAAAAAATACTTCTCCACCGTGCTCATGGCAATTGCAGGTGTGGACTGCAGGTTTATCGCCGTGGATATTGGAGCGTTTGTCCAGACAAATGACTCGTGGACATTTAAAGAGTCAGATATGGGCCGATGGTTATATGGGAACAATTTTAATTTCCCCCAGCCACGACCTCTTCCCAACACCGAAGGCCCGGCAATGCCATTTGTTGTGGTTGGGGATGAGGCATTTCAAATGTGTGCCAACCTACTGAAACCATACTCCAGTCGGGGCTTGGACCACGCCAAAAGTGTTTTTAATTATAGACTGTCCAGGGCCAGAAGAACTGTGGGGTGCGCCTTTGGCATCCTGGTCTCCAAATGGCGTATTTTAGGATCCGCCATTAATCTGAAATTTGAGACAGTGGATAAGGTGGTGAAGGCTTGTGAGGTTCTTCACAATTATATTATTGCTAAAGAGAGACTCAACGTGGAACTAGATGAACCCATATCAAACCCATTGCCCGATTACCAAGATCATCCTCTGAGGACAACTGTTGAAATTGGGCAGATGAGGGATCAATTTGCTTCCTATTTTGTTTCTGATGTTGGCCGTGTGTCATGGCAAGATCAAATGGTGTAGTGTTTATGTTTAACAGTTATACTTTATCCTGCTTTTAACTTAAGGTACCGTTACACTAAGCGACTTACCAACGATCACGACCAGTGATACGACCTGGCCTTGATCGTTGGTAAGTCGTTGTGTGGTCGCCGGGTAGCTGTCACACAGACAGCTCTCTCCAGCGACCAACGATCAGGGGAACGACTTCGGCATCGTTGAAACTGTCTTCAACGATGCCGAAGTCCCACTGCAGCACCCGGGTAACCAGGGTAAACATCGGGTTACTAAGTGCAGGGCCGCGCTTAGTAACCCGATATTTACCCTGGTTACCATTTTAAAAGTAAAAAAAAAAAAAAAACATTACATACTCACATTCTGATGTCTGTCACGTCCCCCGGAGTCCACAGCGTTAAAACTGCTTTCAGGCAATGTGTCAGCGCTGGCAGTAACAGCGGCGACATCACTGCTGTGCTCTGCTTTACGGCCGGCGCTGACAGTCAGTGCAGGGGAAGCTCTCGGCAGCAGCGCGTGCATAGCAGCGCTCCTGCCGAAAGCAGTTTTAACCCTGTGGACGCCGGTGGACGTGACAGACATCAGAATGTGAGTATGTACTGGTTTTTACTTTTACAATGGTAGCCAGGGTAAATATCGGGTTACTAAGCGCGGCCCTGCACTTAGTAACCCGATGTTTATCCTGGTTACAAGTGAACACGTCGCTGGATCGGCGTCACACACGCCGATCCAGCGATGACAGCGGGTCATCAGCAACTAAATAAAGTTCTGGACTTCTAGCTCCGACCAGCGGGATCCAGATCGCTGCTGCGTGTCAAACACAACGAGATCGCTATCCAGGACGCTGCAACGTCACGGATCGTTGTTGTTCTCGTTGCAAAGTTGCCGAGTGTGAAGGTACCTTTACAATACATTTATTGTGCTTAAAATCAAAGAAAATACTGACATTTAAAGATTTTAACACTATTGTGTCCATTAAATGTAACTAGGTGCCTAATGTAATGTTCTTTCAATTTTGTAATGTACCTAGATTTTCTACTGTGTTGTGTTTTGAATAAACATACTTTATTGTACCTTTCCTTTATAAAAACTGCTCCCTTTTTTTTTTTTAATGTTTTCAATAAAAAAATATTTAAACTATTCCAATGTCCATTTTAGTACCAACTGTGTGTACCACAAAAAATGTACTCGGGTGATCACCAGTTCCCAAATAGACTCTGCCAAACCACCCCACTTATGTTCACATAGCCGTGTGTTCCATAGTTGAGCGAACATGATCGGCTCCCTCCTTGTCAAGCTATGAAGATTGCAGACTAGTTGCATATGGAATGAAAAAACCACAAGTACACCAGTCACAAAATACCAAATACGGGCACTGATATAAAGAATAATAAAAATAATACAGACTATATATATTAATATCAATGACTAGTGTCCTGTGGAACAAGGAGTGTAGGAAACACCAACGTACCAGACAAAAGCAACCACAGCCGACATGGAATAATCCAAGAAGAATCACCAGACAGGGATAAGGTACAAGAATTATCTTTATTATATCAGATTGGCAAATGTTAACAATAGTAAAAAAATATCAAAAGAAAATGTGCGCACAAGGGACAATATAATTAATAATTAAAATCAATACAGAATGGTATAGGCTGACCCAAAGGATATATATAAAAAAATATGTAAAAACAGGTACATACACCCCCGGACAATTTATAAATAATTAAAAACAAGTGGCCAGAAAATTACATATTCCTCTCATGGATATTCAATAATTGTGCAAAGCATAGAAAAGAGTACTTGATCAAAAAAGCAAAAATATGCGTGCAAAAACTGCAGTGTAAAGTGCTAACAGACAAATATTTTAAAGTTGATATGGCATTTAGTAAGATGTCATAAAAAAGTATAGTGCAAAGAAAAGTGCAATGTGCAATATGCAAGGACCATAAAGGTTGTGATTGGCACAAAAATTGCATAAACCACGGAATGCAGGGTTAACAGCAGTGTATAGCTAATTTTAAGTTATGCACAAAATCGCAGAATGTGAACATACAATGCTATAAGGTCCTAATGCTGTCCTAAGACAGAGAAAGAGCTATCACTGCCCGGCCATGATATAAGCCAAGTGCCGGTATAAGAGCCCACAATGGGGGAATTAACAGTAGTGTATGGCTAATTTGTGCAAACAAATCGCAGAATATGAACATACCAAACTTTAAAATCCTAATGCTGTCCAAAAGACAGGAGAAGAACAGCCACCGCCCGGCCACAATATAAGCCAAATGCCGGTATAAGAGCCTACAATAGGAGGGGAATGTATGCTGACCTGACGAAGGACCGAGTTCCGAAACGCGCGTCGGGGTGCGCCTCTCTGGGACCAGGCTGACCCACTATTACAGGTAAACTAAATACAGCATACATTCCCCTCCTATTGTAGGCTCTTATACCGGCATTTGGCTTATATTGTGGCCGGGCGGTGGCTGTTCTTCTCCTGTCTTTTGGACAGCATTAGGATTTTAAAGTTTGGTATGTTCATATTCTGCGATTTGTTTGCACAAATTAGCCATACACTACTGTTAATTCCCCCATTGTGGGCTCTTATACCGGCACTTGGCTTATATCATGGCCGGGCAGTGATAGCTCTTTCTCTGTCTTAGGACAGCATTAGGACCTTATAGCATTGTATGTTCACATTCTGCGATTTTGTGCATAACTTAAAATTAGCTATACACTGCTGTTAACCCTGCATTCCGTGGTTTATGCAATTTTTGTGCCAATCACAACCTTTATGGTCCTTGCATATTGCACATTGCACTTTTTCTTTGCACTATACTTTTTTATGACATCTTACTAAATGCCATATCAACTTTAAAATATTTGTCTGTTAGCACTTTACACTGCAGTTTTTGCACGCATATTTTTGCTTTTTTGATCAAGTACTCTTTTCTATGCTTTGCACAATTATTGAATATCCATGAGAGGAATATGTAATTTTCTGGCCACTTGTTTTTAATTATTTATAAATTGTCCGGGGGTGTATGTACCTGTTTTTACATATTTTTTTATATATATCCTTTGGGTCAGCCTATACCATTCTGTATTGATTTTAATTATTAATTATATTGTCCCTTGTGCGCACATTTTCTTTTGATATTTTTTTTACTATTGTTAACATTTGCCAATCTGATATAATAAAGATAATTCTTGTACCTTATCCCTGTCTGGTGATTCTTCTTGGATTATTCCATGTCGGCTGTGGTTGCTTTTGTCTAGTTGCATATGGAACCCGGCTTCATGGAGCGCGCTGGCTGAAGCAGTTTTCAGCCGCCGCAGCTGCATGTGCCGCGGCTGTGTGACAGGCACTACACCAGCATGGCAAGGCCAACAAATAGGCCTGGGTTGTGCATGTGTTCTGCCTGTAACACAGCCTCGGAACATGCGGCTGCGGTGGAGGCAAAATGCAGATCATAATCCGCACTCCAGGAAGCCGGGTTCCATATGCTAGTAGTCGGCAAGTGTTATAGCTTGCCAAGGAGGGAGCCGATCATGTTCGCTCAACTCTAGTGAGCTAAACACTATTGAACTCAGGATGCTGGAAAACATCCTGAGTCAAGTAGTTGCAACACTTGGCCACGTGACCATTGCTACCACCTTACCTGACCCATTACCTTAACCCCTTACCGGCATCGGACGTACTATACCGTCCGATGCCGGCTCCCCTGCTTTGATGCAGGGCTCCGCGGTGAGCCCGCACCAAAGCCGGGACATGTCAGCTGTTTTGAACAGCTGACATGTGCCCGTAATAGGCGCGGGCAGAATCGCGATCTGCCCGCACCTATTAACTAGTTAAATGCCGCTGTCAAACGCAGACAGCGGCATTTAACTACCGCTTCCGGCCGGGCGGCCGGAAATGACGTCATCGCCGACCCCCGTCACATGTCCGGGGGTCGGCGATGCGTCTCCATTGTAGCCATAGAGGTCCTTGAGACCTCTATGGTTACTGATTGCCCGTCGCTGTGAGCGCCACCCTGTGGTCGGCGCTCACAGCACACGTGCAATTCTGCTACATAGCAGCGATCAGCAGATCGCTGCTATGTAGCAGAGCCAATCGTGCTGTCCCTGCTTCTAGCCTCCCATGGAGGCTATTGAAGCATGGCAAAAGTTAAAAAAAAAAGTTTAAAAAAATGTGAAAAAAATAAAAAAAACATAAAAGTTTAAATCACCCCCCTTTTGCCCCAATCAAAATAAATCAATAAAAAAAATATCAAATCTACGCATATTTGGTATCGCCGCGCTCAGAATTGCCCGATCTATCAAATAAAAAAAAGTATTAACCTGATCGCTAAACAGCGTAGCGGGAAAAAAACTCGAAACGCCAGAATTACGTTTTTTTGGTCGCCGCGACATTGCATTAAAATGCAATAACGGGCGATCAAAAGAACGTATCTGCACCGAAATGCTATCATTAAAAACGTCATCTCGGCACGCAAAAAATAAGCCCTCAACCGACCCCAGATCACGAAAAATGGAGACGCTACGAGTATCGGAAAATGGCGCAATTTTTTTTTTTTTTTTTTTAGCAAAGTTTGGAATTTTTTTTCACCACTTAGATAAAAAGTAACCTAGTCATGTTTGGTGTCTATGAACTCGTAATGACCTGGAGAATCATAATCGCTGGTCATTTTTAGCATTTAGTGAACCTAGCAAAAAAGCCAAACAAAAAACCAATGTGGGATTGCACTTTTTTTGCAATTTCACCGCACTTGGAATTTTTTCCCGTTTTCTAGTACACGACATGCTAAAACCAATGATGTCGTTCAAAAGTACAACTCGTCCCGCAAAAAATAAGCCCTCACATGGCCAAATTGACGGAAAAATAAAAAAGTTATGGCTCTGGGAAGGAGGGGAGCGAAAAACGAACACGGAAAAACGAAAAATCCCCTGGTCATGAAGGGGTTAAAGTATGTTTAAAAATTGTAATATTTTTTAATCCTATTTGTGTTTGTAACACCTCATAGTACAATGAGAGACACAAAAAAAAGGAGATTAAAAAATTTATAAAATAGTGTCTGACATTGCAGATATGAGGTGTGAAAAACAAAAGATTTGTGTACATGGCGCACGGTGTGAGTTGCCGGCAACTAATTTTAGAACTATAAAAATAAATTGAGTTTGCAACATAACATTTTTATTGGGGGGACATAAAAAAAAAGGGGAGTGATTCTTAAGGGGTATCTGGATCGCCCCCAGACACAAGGCCACAAGTCACTCGGTACCGGTCCTTTCTGCTCGGTTCTGCGGTTGTCACGGTGGCTGGACCCGGTCGTGACCCTGCTAAGGGGCGTCCAATAAAGGTGATAGTACAGTCTGTCAGGGGTTCGTGACGCCACCTGTGGTGTTCGGTCAGGGTGACCGACGCTGCTGTGGGGTCCGCTGGGGTGATGGAATGGCAGCTGGATGGTATGCCTTCCCACAGGTGAAGTATGTCCCCAGGGCTTCCCAGTAAGGTGGATGGTGATGGTGTGAGGTGCAGGCAATAACGAGGACACAAGGTTGCAGTCTCTTTACTGAAGGCTTCAATATCCTCAGTCCAGAGCACGTTCAACCGGGCTATCAGAGACCGGCCGGTCCGATGGGCACATCCAGAGTTTCCCTCGCAGATGGAAATCGTTGCCTACCAATAGCACCTGTGTGTTGTAGTCCTACCCTGCTGAGCATTTGGAATAGTCCTCACAACTGCTGTTCTCGTTCGTTCGTTCTCTACAGCTTTCTTTCTCTCTCTCTCGTTCTTTGGTTCCAGATGTTACTAGTTTCTAACGTCCCCCAGGTATAATTTGGCTAGGACGCCACTCGTTTGACGGGAAGGCTTGGAGGTCTTCCGGGACCCTAGAGACGCCCCTCTCCCAATGTTGCCCCTTATGTCTTTGTAGGTGTAGAAGGTAGACAGCCAACCTATAATTGACTGTCCAGCGGAATTTGAAGTAAGCCCTGAAGTCAGTTACTCCAACGGTGATCCGGCCACCGACTACGCGCCTCAGTAAGATGTTGCCTCTCTCTCTCTTGGCATGACTCTTACTTGCTCTCCTTTGTGCTGATCTTGTTTACACTGTTCCACAATATTCTTCCCTTCGTGTCTCTCTGCTGGATACCGCCGCAGGGTGTGCAGGCGCGGTTCCGTTACGTTCTATTCGCTAGGCACCTGCCAGGTTCCCACGCCTGACAGGGACCCCCCTGTGCCTTCTCCCTGCAACACCCCCTGCCAGGGGATGTTGCCTGGTTCCAACCCAGTCAGCTTCTAACTAACTTTCTCCCCAGCCCCTAGTTTTACCACTGTGTGGAGTGGCCCAATATATAAAGCCTTTTTCTCCCCCTAGTGGCCGGAGTGTGAAGTGTAATGTGTTCTGGTGATACCTGGTCAGGAGAACTCTTTAGTGCCATCAGATGTACCGCTACTCTCCTTAGTGGCAGAGTGCCATACTGCAACGACCAGGTCTCTGGGGCGCTGCAGTATCTACGTCGGCAATTAAGGGCGACTTATATCCGCCGCTTTGGGAGTGGGTAGAGGATGACCCATAGTCAATAATGCTGGACGGTATCTCAGACCACCCTGTGGCCGTCGGTGGCGAGATTGCCAACGCAGGAGGGGAGGGAGGAGGCACGACCAGTGTACGAGTGACTGTTGACTGGCTCTGGCTACTCCTGCTCCGACTTGACCCCCGCCGAGAGCTCGGTGTGGGTACTGGAGCAGCCAGAGCCGCCGTAGCTGTCCTGGTTTTCCGTTTCTTCCTCTGTCCCTTTGGGTGTTCCTCAGCATGGCGTCTTCTGGAACTTGAGGGCCTGGCAGGAGCAGGACTCGGCGGCTCGGTGCGATGGTGTCGGTGGCGGCGTCCCTCAGCACCTGGACGTTGGTAGAGTTGCTGTGCAGCAGGACTAGGAGTCATGCTTGCCAGCGTTGGTACAACTGGCATTGTACTTGCTGACTGCATGATCCTAGCCTGCTGCAGAGCACTGACATAGGCATTGTTGCAGGCCTGCATCACCGAAATCTGGAGTTCCGGTGTAAGTTGTTCCACCATGCCCTTAGCAATTGCACTAAAAAAAGTTTTGCCGGCTTCATGAGCTTGGATTCCATTGATTCAAGGCGCCGGTCGATATTGGACAGAGCAGTGTCCATCCTATCTCCCAGCACCTTGAAACAATTTTGGAAAACCGTGCCCAAATGAAAATATTCGGGCATTAGCGGACTGTCCGAGGCCCGCTGACGCTGTCAGGAATACCCGAAAGAAGTAGCGCCTGAGGCCTCGGCCAGGGGAACACCAGATGGACCGGCTGCCTGTTCTCCAGAAAGTGGTGCAAGCCTGCTCTCGCTGTGGGATGGCTGTGACGGGTCAGATGGCGATTCATGAAGGACCGCTCCAGATAGCCAAACAGGTTCGAGTGTGCTGCTGTGTGTTCTGTGAAAACATAAGGAAAACATTAGTATACAAAATATAACATTTCACATTCGCCACCTCCTGTGTAATATAAAGTTAACATTGCATCACACAACACTATAAAATAATTTAACATAATTGTAAAGGGTCACTTCCGTCTGTCAGTCTGTCTGTCCTTCACTCACTGTTATTCATTCGCTGATTGTTCTGGCCAGCTGCCTGTCATGGCTGACGCGACCAATCAGCGGCGGGCACAGTCCTGAATAAAAAGGCCGCTCCTTACTCCTCGCAGTCAATGCCTGTCGCACGCATACTCCCCTCTGTCATCGCTACACTTGGCCAGCAGTAACGCACCGCGTTATGCCGCGGGTTAAGCAATCCGTTGCCGCCGTTAAACCTTGCTGTCACCAACTTTTTACTATTGATGCTGCCTTATGCCGCATCTATAGAAAAAATGTAACAAATTTGATTTTAAAAATTACCATGCTATACTCACCCTCCGTAGCCGTTTGCAACAGCCGCCATGGTTTACGCTTATCGCCGGACCTGCCATGACGTCACAGTCATGTGACCTATTCGTCATCACAGGTCCTGCGATCAGACCAACCCTGGGAACGGAACCTGCCGTGGACTAGAAGGTCTCCTGTGGAAAAAATTTTATTTTTATTTTTTCAAAAAAACCGTGACAACCCTGGATGGGGAATATACTACGCCACTATGAAATATTGTACGTGGCTGGGCAATATACTATGTGGCTCTGTGCTGTATACTACGTCACTGGCCAATATAACGCCATACGTTACATATAACCCCAGAAATACATCAGAAGCACTTAAAAAAAAAATTAATTACTATTAAAAAAAACCCACAGTGGAACAACCGCATGCTTACAGAACAACCCAAAATAAAGCACCATAAATCATTAGGAAAAAAAAAAAGCAAATCCCCCCGCAACCCATCCTCCCCCCCCCCCCAAAAAAAAAAAAAAAAAAAGAGGGAAAAGAGAAGTCGATCCTGGATAAACCACCATACTTTACAATAAAACCAACAAGGCCAGAGACAATGAAACGCCATCATAACGCCAAAAATACATCAGAACTAGGGTTGAGCGAAACGGGTCGGCCATTTTCTGAAGTCGCCGACTTTTGGCAAAGTCGGGTTTCATGAAACCCGACCCCTGTGTGGGGTCGGCCATGAGGTCGGCGATCTTCTGAATCTGGTATCGGAATTCCGATACCGAGTTCCGATATGTTTGCAATATCGGAAATCGGTATCGGAATCCATATTTAAGTGTAAAATAAAGAATTAAAATAAAAAATATTGCTATACTTACCCTCTGACGCGCCCTGGTATTAACCGGCAGCCTTCCTTAGAATCAGCGCGTGAAGGACCTTTAGATAATGTCGCAGCTTGTGATTGGTCGCGTGACCGCTCACGTGACCAATCACAAGCCGCGACGTCACCGAAGGTCCTTCAAGCACTGATTCTTAGGAAGGAAGGCTGCCGGAAAGAAGCAGGGCGTGTCCGAGGGTGAGTATATACCTAATAGGAATATACTCACCCTCAGACGCGCCCTGCTTCTTTCCGGCAGCCTTCCTTCCTAAGAATCAGCGCTTGAAGGACCTTCGGTGACGTCATGGCTTGTGATTGGTCACGTGAGCGGTCACATGACCAATCACAAGCCGCGACGTCATCTAAAGGTCCTTCACGCGCTGATTCTAAGGAAGGAAGGCTGCCGGTTATTACCAGGGCGCGTCCGAGGGTGAGTATAGCAATATTTTTTATTTTAATTCTTTAATTTACACTTAAATATGCATCCCAGGGCCTAAAGGAGAGTTTCCTCTCCTTCAGACCCTGGGAACCATTGGAAACCCAATACACTGCATTGGGTTTCGTGTTTTGGCCGACCCCGACCCCGACTTTTCTATAGGATCGGCCGATTTCACTCGACCCGACTTTTGAGAAAGTCGGGTTTCGTGAAACCCAACCCGATCCTATAAAAGTAAAAGTCGCTCAACCCTAATCAGAACCAGATAATAAAAAAACACCTATTTCCATTAAACAACCACAGTATAGCTGGATTAAAGTACAGAACAAACATTAAATTAAACATCCACAAATTGCAGTAAAAAAAATAAAAAACACTTTTAAAGAAAATGATCAGATACATTCTATACATTCTTACATCTCTTGAAAGTAGATCTGGAGTATGGTGTTCATTTTAGGACATGGTCACAAATCAAAGTCAAACATCAGAAATACTCTGTCTGATACCTCATTCTGATACTTGACTCTGATACCTGACTTTCACACATGGTCACAAATCAAAGTCAAACATCAGAAATAACATCAGAAATACTCTGTCTGATACCTGACTCTGATACTTGACTCTGATACCTAACTCTGATACTTGACTCTGATACCTAACTCTGATACCTGACTCTGATACCTAACTCTGATACTTGACTCTGATACTTGACTCTGATACCTAACTCTGATACCCAAGTCTGATACCTAACTCTGATACTTGACTGATGCCTAACCCTGATACCTGAGTCTGATACCTAAAGGTACCGTCACACTAAGCGACGCTGCAGCGATACCGACAACGATGTCGATCGCTGCAGCGTCGCTGTTTGGTCGCCGGAGAGCTGTCACACAGACAGCTCTCCAGCGACCAACGATCCCGAGGTCCCCGGTAACCAGGGTAAACATTGGGTTACTAAGCGCAGGGTCGCGCTTAGTAACCCGATGTTTACCATGGTTACCAGCGTAAACGTTAAAAAAACAAACACTACATACTTACCTTCAGCTGTCTGTCCTCCGGCGCTCTGCTTTCCTCTGCACTGTCAGCGCCGGTCAGCCGGAAAGCAGAGCGGTGACGTCACCGCTGTGCTTTTCGGCTGCCCGGCGCTGACACAGGATGCAGGAGGAGTGCAGAGAAGCACAGTGTCGGGGACAGACAGCTGAAGTATGTAGTGTTTGTTTTTTTAACGTTTACGCTGGTAACCAGGGTAAACATCGGGCTACTAAGCGCGGCCCTGCGCTTAGTAACCCGATGTTTACCCTGGTTACCAGTGAAGACATCGCTGGATCGGCATCACACACGCCGATTCAGCGATGTCAGCAGGAAGTCCAGCAACCAAATAAAGTGCTGGACTTTCTGCCGGATCCATTTATTTCTCGCCGAATCCGTTTTTTTCTGCCGAATCCTCTTTTTCCCGCTGGATCCGTTTTTTTTTGGCCGGATCCGTTTTTTTTCCCGCCGATCCATTTTTTTTCCGCAGGATCGTTTTTTTTTGCCAGGTCCGTTTTTTTCCCGTTGATCCTTTTTTTTTTTTTTTTTTTTTTGCCGGATCCGTTTTTTTCTTCCGGATCCGTTTTTTTCCGCCAGATCCGGGTTTTTTTTCCGCAGGATTGATTTTTTTTTTTTTTTTTTGCTAGGTTGTTTTTTTTTCTTCCGGATCCGTTTTTTTTCCACCGGATCTGTTTTTTTCCGTTGATCCGTTTATTTTCCGCCAGATCCGTTTTTTTCCGCAGGATCCGTTTTTTTTGCGCAGGATGTTTTTTTCTGCCGTATCCATTTTTTCCGTCGATCCGTTTATTTTCCGCCAGATCCGTTTTTCTGGCGGATCCGGTTTTTTCCGCAGGATCCGTTTTTTTTATGCCGTATCCGTTTTTTTTGCGCAGGATCTGTTTTTTTCTGCCGTATCCATTTTTTCCGTCGATCCGTTTATTTTCCGCCAGATCCGTTTTTTTTCCGTCGATCCATATTTTTTTTTTGCGCAGGATCCGTTTTTTTCCGACCCGCTTTTTTTCTGCCGGATCCGTTTTTTTCTGCTGCATCCGTTTTTTTTCCCGAATCCGTTGTTTTGCGCAGGATCCGTTTTTTTCCTCCAGATCCGTTTTTTTCTGCCGGATCTGTTTTTTTGGCGCAGGATCCGTGTTTTTTTTTTTTGTCGGATCCGTTTTTGTCCGCCCGGATCCTTTTTTTTCTGGCGGATGTTTTTTTTCCACAGGATCTGTATTTTATGCCGGATCCGTTTTTTTTTAGCAGGATCCGTTTTTTTCCATCGATCCGTTTATTTTTCCGGCCGTATCCGGGTTTTTTGCGCAGGATCCGTTTTTTTCTGGCGGGTCCCTTTTTTCTGCCGTATCCATTTTTTTCCGCCAGACCCGTTTTTTTTTTTTACTGCCAGATCAGTTTTTTTCCGCAGCATCCATTTTTTGCAAAACTCGCCTGATTGTGCCCAACGACAAAATCCTGATGTGTGAAAGCAGCCTTATGCTTTTTCATCACACATAGTTTTGGTTTAAAATAATAAGAAAAATAATAATAAAAAAATTAACTTTCTTTACTGGGGTTTGAACTCACAGCTCTCTGTTTGCAAGCCTGCACACCTTACCACTGTACTATACACTCTGTTGTAATTTACCTGTCTTCTAGTTGTCTTATGTCACAGTCAATGTAAACATGTGGCAAACACTCCTAGTTCTGTGATTTCCATAAATGAGTCTGATACCTGATACTTGACTTTTGTCAAACATCAAAATGTTTTTGTGTGATACCCGATACCTGACTCTGATACTTGACTCTGATACCTTAAAGCCCCGTCACACTAAGCGACGCTAAAGGGATCCCGACAACGATACGACCTGTCAGGGATCGTTGCTGCGTCGCTATGTGGTCGCTGGTGAGATGTCAAACAGTGAGATCTTCCCAACGACGCAGCAGCGATGCGGGGACCTGTAGCGACCTGTACAACGATGTCGTTGGTTGTTGTGACCCTGTCACATGGCAGCTATTTTGACGATTCAGACCTCGATGAGGGACGTCCTGTGTGACGTTGTAGTCACACAGGCGTGCATTTGCGTTGCCTTTTCCGCGCCCATTCAGTTCCGATTGGTGGTCGCTACTGCGTTCTGATTGGCTGCCTGCGACTCCTCTTCAATTTATCTATTCTTCAACGGTTCTTCAGACACCTATACTTTGTGCACGGTAGGTAGGTATCGTTTGGGGTCTCAAATGCGTTTTCATTTTTCCTTAATTTATAGGGCACCTACTAATTATCTGCTATCATTGCTCTGGAGGGAGGGAGGGCCTTCTGTTGAAGGCATGACCGCCAATCAGAACGCAGTAGCGACCACCAAGCGGAGCGGTGCGGAAAAGGCAACGCAAATGCACGCCTATGTGTCGGTGTCTGAGTCGTCAACGAGGTCGTTGGTAAGGTGTCAAACACAGCGATGTGTGCTACCCAGCGGGACCTCAACGATCAAAAAAAGGTCCAGGCCATTCCGACACGACCAGCGATCTCACAGCAGGGGCCTGGTCGCTGCTACGTGTCAAACATAGCGAGATCGCTACTGAGGTCGCTGTTGCGTCACAAAACTTGTGACTCAGCAGCGATCTCGCTAGCGACCTCGCTTTGTGTGACGGGGGCTTAACTCTGATACCTGACTCTGATACCTAACTCTGATACCTGAAATTAGTAAAATTAGCTAAAATTAGCACCTGGGATCACTTGAGCTTGTGGTGCAATGGTAAGGCCAACGGCTGTAGTCTCTAGACGCAGGATCCGTTTTTTTACCGCCGATCCTTTTTTTTTTCCGCCAGATCGGTTTCATTTTTCTGCCGGATCAGTTATTTTTCCGCTGGATCCGTTTTTTTTCCGCAGGATCGTTTTTTTTTGCCAGGTCCGTTTTTTTCTGTTGATCCGTTTTTTTCTGCCGGATCCCTTTTTTTGCCTTATCCATTTTTTCCGCCAGATCCATTTTTTTTACTGCCAGATCCATTTTTTTCGCAGCATCAGTTTTTTGCAAAACTCGCCAGATTGTGCCAGACGACAAAAACCTGATGTGTGAAAGCAGCCTTATGCTTTTTCATCACACAGTTTTGGTTTAAAATAATAGGAAAAATAATAATAATAAAAAAATCAACTTTTGTTGCTGAGGTTTGAACTCACAGCTCTCTGTTTGCAAGCCTGCACACCTTACCACTGTACTATACACTCTGTTGTAATTTACCTGTCTTCTAGTTGTCTTATGTCACAGTCAATGTAAACATGTGGCAAACACTCCTAGTTCTGTGATTTCCATAAATGAGTCTGATACCTGATACTTGACTTTTGTCAAACATCAAAATCAAAATGTTTTTGTCTGATACTTGACTACTTTCAAACATCAAAGTCAAAAGGTTTTTCAGATACTCACAGAAGGAAAGGGAAGAAAAGGGATCTTTCCATCGACTGTTAAGCTCATGGCTGAGTGGTTAAGCTTCTGGTTTATGGAATACAATAACTAGAAAGGTGACATAAGGCAGTACAGAGAATAACATGATCTGGGCAAAAATAAAGAAATTAAAAAAAACAAGTGTTAACAATTATTTACCCAGATAAAATTCTGCCATGGATACCAGAACAGAGAGACCGGTTATCAAAACATAAACTGAGCAGGGGGGGAGGGGAAACCTCCAAAAGATAACCAAAAGTCCATTAAGGTGCAAATGCTTTAGGATACCGTCACACAGTGGCATTTTGATCGCTATGACGGCACGATCCGTGACGCTCCAGCATCGTAACAATATCGCTCCAGCGTCGTAGACTGCTGTCACACTTTGCAATGTACGACGCTGGAGCGATAATTTCATGACGTATGTGCGATGTAGAAGCCGTTGGTTACAATGCGCACATCGTATACAATATCGTGCACACCTTTGTTACACCATGCGATCATGCCGCCACAGCGGGACACTAGACGACGAAAGAAAGTTTCAAACGATCTGCTACGACGTACGATTCTCAGCGGGGTCTCGGTTCGCAGGAGCGTGTCAGACACAGCAAGATCGCTAGAACGTCACGGATATATCGCTGGAATGTCACAAATCGTGCCGTTGTAGCGATCAAAATGCCACTGTGTGACGGTACCCTTATTGTACAAGGTATAGAGGTGGTGATAACAGGGTCATCACCAAACATGAAACAAAAAAGGGCACAGGAGAACCCACAAATGCCTTACAAATACAAGTAGTATATCAGAAATAAATAAATACATCCGAGTACAGAGTATCAAAAGTAACGTATCATATGTATATGATAAACTGATAAACTCATATGTCATTGGGTACACCAGTAACACCTGAAAAAATACGGACATATCAAGACTACAAGGCTAAACAAGAAGAAGCATAGTACTTTACCCGGATAATGAATGCTAGTGCAGGCAAAAGGGGGCTCCGAGCGCCCACCCCAACGCGCGTTTCGGCAAACCTTCGTCAGGGGGCATGACAAACAGTGAAAGAGACGGAGTTTAAAAAGGCCACGTACAGGAAGTGCTACAGAGAGGTTCCCCGGAAGTACTTAGATGCTCCATAGCAACCGTAAATACAGCAGAGTGCGCAGCATACAGGATGTGCATACGGAGATCACATGGGGCCCCATGTGACCCGCACGCAACAAGACCATAGGCGGTACCATCTGCCGGGGACTGTGAGTGCGCGCTTGCGCAGAACCTAGGATGGCAGCAGAAGATGCCATAAGGGCAATAGGGGAACCGAGTGTATACAGGTGCTGCCCTTAAACAGCATATATATAGGACGGTCCAGCAGAATATAGGTGTATTAAACATGACTGCCATGAAGTGTTATAGAGTACCCTGGTAACCATAGACATAGCAGCAGATGACAGCAGAAGACGCCATATACCATAGAGGCAATAGCGTAACCGAGTGTATACAGGTGCTGCCCTTACCCAGAACATATATATCGGACGGTCCAGCAAAATATAGGTGCAATAGACATGACTGCCATGAAGTGTTATAGAGTACCCTGGTAACCATAGATATAGCAGTATGGACACCATTAGTGTGTATGCACGGGAATCACATGTGGCCCAACGAGACCCACATGTACAATAGACATGACTGCCATGAGGTGTTGTAGAGTACCCTGGTAACAAAAACATAGCGGTGTACACACCAAGTAATATGTGTGCGCGGGAATCACATGTGGCCCCACACGCACAGTAGGCATAACCGCCATGAAGTGTTGTAAAGTACCCTGGTAACTATAGACATAGCAGTATAACAATAAACATAGCAATGTGTGCACCATATAGTATGTGCGCACAGGAATCACATGTGGCCCCACGTGACCTGCACACAACAAAGCCACTGGCCGCGCCGTCTATCAGAAAAATTAAGGGCGTGCTAATACAAGAATGTAGATGACACCCAGGGTATCCATGTCAGGTAAAAAGGAAATATCTATATATAAAAAGATACATATGCATACCACCCGTATAGAAAAACATATCCCCACTAATACACAGAGTTATACATATAATAGACATGTCTAATAGTAGCACATATATAAAGGTGGTCTCTGGCCGTACTTGAAGAAACAAGACATGAAGTAAAAACAAGGCTTGGAGAAAAAAGCAGTACAAGAAATGTACCGGATATGCCGACCTCACAGTACACACGCTGACATATTGGAACTAGTTAGAAAAAAAGCTTAGTAGCTATATTAGTATTAAACATATATAGGTCAAAATATCAGGAAACATAGATACAGATAAAGTAAAATTGGATGGATCCAGTACTGAGATGGAATGTCCCCATGAATAGCAGTCCGTGCTGATAGTCTTTGATTCATAGAACGAAACAAGGCTCCGTTATTCCAAAACTCAATG
This sequence comes from Ranitomeya imitator, assembly GCF_032444005.1. Classification (NCBI taxonomy): domain Eukaryota; kingdom Metazoa; phylum Chordata; class Amphibia; order Anura; family Dendrobatidae; genus Ranitomeya; species Ranitomeya imitator. The sequence continues at coordinate 377,279,740 of NC_091283.1, forward strand.
TCCCAGCAGACAGCCCACACTCCCGTATGGCTAGCCTCCATCCGTAGGGGCAACTCGAACTCTATTAACGCGGCCAAAGAAAAAGAAAATAGTGATCTAAAATTATAAAACAATGTGTTAAAACATATCAGGACAATGACCACAGCTGAGGGAGCCACACGGTCGAACGATCACAAGAAGGGGGCGATACTAAGATTCTCATTAAGCCCGAGGGGGTGTACAGTCCGAAGTGTCCATATCCACCGGGACTCAAGGCGTGCCAGTTTAGAGGTTAATTTGCCACCCCGTATACCCACATTCAGTGCATCAATGCCACGGAAACGAATAAGTTTCCCATTGCTCCCATGGAATGTTCTAAAGTGTCGAGGAAGTGTTTTTAACAGATGGGTCTGCACAACCAGCTGCTGATTAAATTCCCAATACGTGTTCACGTATACGCACTTTAAATTGACGGGATGTAAGGCCAACGTAAATGAGGCCACAAGGGCAGGTGGCATAATAGATTACGTAGCGTGTATTACACGTGATCTCTTTATTGATCTTAAAGGTCTTACTCCCACTAGAATCCGAAAAGGTATCAATGCGGTCCACATTAGGACACGCTACACAATGGCCGCACGGAAAAGATCCTCGGCGCGGAGTAGCACTATTTAGGAAGGTGGTCTTTGGAATTCCCTCATAATGACTCCGCGTCAAATGATCCTTTAGGTTCCTCGCCCGTCTAAATGATATGAGAGGGCGTTCAGGTATGATTTTAGAGATTGTCTTATCAACCTTAAGGATAGGCCAAGATTTATTCAAAGCCTCACGAATTCTAGTGGATTGGGAATTGAAATCGGTGACAAAACGCAGTTGTTGTTTAGAGTGCGGTGTCCCATCTGTATGATTGTACAGTAATGATGCACAGGTGGTGGTCCTGGCCCTGTTATAGGCCCTTTTGATGGACCGCTTACTGTACCCACGACTTAAGACTCTCGACTGTAACTCCTTCACCTGTCGTTCAAAATCCGATTCAGATGAACAAATCCTACGAAGGCGAAGGAATTGACCAGTTGGTACTGTTG